>NW_009228747.1:27935-223361 GCF_000690835.1 Fulmarus glacialis
TTTTGCTGGTTTTTGGTTTTTTTTTTTAAATTCGCTTTCACCAAGCTCGTCACAATCTGTGAAAAATTAAGGTGTTGCAGAATGGCTAAGAATGTTTATGAACCTTAGTACTAGACAAACTAGGAGCTACTACACTTGAGTCAGAAACTGAAATACCCCCAAGGCCAACAGGAAGCTTGTCCCAGTTGCAATCACAAATTGTTTACTGGAAGAAAAAAAAAAAAGAAACTTAATGAGAAAAAAGATTAGCATGAATCTGAAATTCCCTTTTTCAGCTCTCATTTCTGCCTTTCTTTTGGTAGGGGAGTTGTATGTTCTTCTGCATGTGGACTTCTAACGGAAGCTTAAATTAATTTGTTTTGCTGTGGCAACCATGGCAGAGCCAACGCATTTTAAAGGAGAATTCAATCCCTTTTGCTGTGATTGCTACGGCAAAGTAACTCTTAAACAGTCATAGCTGTATAATGAAACATTAGTGCACTGAGTTACTCTCCTTGTAGCCTTACTGTTTTGATTTCACATCTTTACTTCTATTTTTATAAGTGTACTCTTTAATCTGAAAGCACATAAAGAAATGCTTTTGAAAGGGGAAAGGAGCACAAAACTTTCTTGAGCAAAGGCAACAAGAGTGGTGGGGCCCAGTGGTTTAGAGCCAAGGATGACTGATATAAGGCCACGAGATTTGGTGTATTCTCTTCTTGCCTGCAGAAACAGAAACTTGCTGCTATGAGCTTGTGTAGCTCCACTGAATAGTATTCCATGGCGTGCCCAGCTGGAGTCTGATTTCATGCAGAGAGCGAGCCTCTGGTGGTAGCAAGACCCCATGTAAGCACTTACTCTTGAGAGTTTGGGGGTTTGGCTGTGTGTTAAGCACTTACTCTTGAGAGTTTGGGGGTTTGGCTGTGTGTACATGAACTTCAGCATATGAAAAGAGCAATGCCAATGGATACCTGAGTTTGCAGAGTCTGATGTTATTAACTATGCACAAGTTGCACCCTATGCAACTCTGAGTTGCACCTTTCCTTTCTGATTTTGTATCTGATACAACAGGTGGCTTCACTTGATTGGCTTCAGTGATCAGAGTATATAAGTGAAGAGACATTGAGTAAAGAGCTAAACAGTGGAGGTTTCAGGTTGTTTTTTGAATGGTATTACCTATAAACTCTTTTTTTTTTTTTTTTTCCCCCTCATTCCAATTGGTTATTCTGCAGTGAGGGAATGGCACCATGGAAGTACTATGCTTCATCCCTATCTGACTAGTGTGGCAAAAGAGTGAGAAAATGAGGTTCATAACAAAGGCTGCAGTTATTTCTTTCCAAAGCAAAGAGAGAACAGAGGAAGGAAGGCTGTGAACTTGACTGATGCTTTTGCTGCCTACATGCTCCCTAAACTGGGAGAGCCAGTATGTTCCATGTAGTCTCAAATTCCTGAAGCAGACAAGTATCTTCTGAGTCTTGTTCAGTAAGTAAAGTTTCTCGAAAGCTGAGAAACATGAAGTCAGTTAGCTGCAAAGGCAGAAATGGCATCTTGTGCTCAGCTTCCTGGTATGCCTGGGAAGTTTCACGATCCCCCAGTATAGTAAGAGGTGGTGATTAAAACTGAAAGCCTGAATGAATAAGCATGCTACTACCTCTTCATAAAAGCCTTTGAATACATATATATGCACATACAGGATTTGACTCTCCGTATAAAGACTGAAAAGCTAGTAGTGAAGGCCATAGGATAGATACCCAGGTTGTAGAAATTGGTGTAACTCCATTGATTTTTATATTCTAATATTCATTTCAATAGAGACAGTTTCATACTAGCTGGGAACTTGATTACAAATCACTGTTACAAGAGCCCTGACAGGGTCACTTCCATATTTTAAGATGTGTAATAGATTAGCTGTACAGTATACCTTGTTTACAAAGTATAAAAAGGGAAAAAAATCTATTCTAGCTTACATTTTGCACAGTCCTGCTGAAAAAAAAAAGGTCATGTACAAAAATGCTATCTGTAGAAAATTCTATTTTTCTCCCATTTTGGCTTTACTTTTTCTCTACAGCCAGCAGCGATTTGTCTAAATGAAAAGCTATGCAGGAGATTCCAAGAACCAAATTGCATGGCCCTGTTGGAAATCATGATCAAAACTACTAGCTGTTAATAATGTGACTTGTATCTCGGTGGGGTGCCCCAGGAAGTGGATTAGCATTGCTCTAAACATCGTCAGGGATAAACAACGGGAATCTCACCCTGGAAGAGAGTGCCAGTGGCTTAACATAAACTCCCATAAAGAGCTTCAGGCAAGATTTGCTCTTAATAAATATCCCAATATTGAATCTGAGGGACTCTAAATTCAGTTTGCAAGATTGCCAACACATGTCAAAGTTCTTCCCAGGACCTGGCACTGCTGTAACTTCCCTCCAAAGAAAGCAAACAGTAGTGGGCTGGAAAAAAGCTTTAAACCTGGATTTAATTTCTTGCAAATGAAAGAAATGTGTCTTTTTGAAAGCTTTCTTCTCTTATACCAAAGGACAAAGAAGTAAAAGTCTGATTGTTTCTCTATTAGCCTGGAGATTTTCTTGTTTAGAATAAGGAAATGTGCTGTTCTTTATTTAAGGAGCTTCTTAAAGAAGAAGAGAAAAATTGTGCAAGGGAGCTCATGCTTTGAGAAAGCACACATATTGGACTGGTAAAAAGAAGTACTTTTACTTTGCTACAGTCAGTTTTGGTTCAAGAGCACTGAGGAAGCATACCCAAATGAGGCACTTCCTTGTCCTACAGTGTTATTTGCCTGCATATATGATGCATGCGTTATTATGGCTTCTAGACTATAATGGCGAAGTTGTATTGTCCATAGAGAAGCAGCAATGCATACTCTATTCAGTATGGATTTTCGATGACGGCATAATACTTGTGGGTGGTGAAGCTGCAGGTGATTTATATAAGGCATGTGCAAGCCAGTAAAACCTTTGCCTTAGATCATAAAACCATGTATTTTGTATATTCAGCATAGGAAAACCATATTAGGAATGATTTAAAAATACTAAAATGTTTTGTGACTATTTTGCATATCCTTCCATCCTAAGTAAGGCATCCTAGCTACTCTGGCTCCAACAAGACAGGGATTGGGAAAGGTGTGGAAAAATTTTCTAGGAAGTTTAAATCACTGCTTTGAAGTCCCCAGTCTTGAGACATTCAAGAGTTAATGGCAGGTGCTCTGTGTTCAGTTAGGAAGCTCTCACATTCCCAAAGTTTGGTAGCATTTAGGTGTATATAAATGGAAGCAATTACAGCAGGGCAATAATTAATTTTGCTCCACAGTGAATTGCATAAAGGTTGGTTTAAATTTGATGAAAGGCATTTTAAGTAATCTCTGATCTCTTTGCTGATCATCCCCAGCCCTACCTGTCAGCGTGGAATGGCAAGCCATCCTCTTGACAGAAATCCTATGGAAGGACATCTGTGCTGTGTGACAATGTCATATGGAAGGATTACTGGTTTAATAGAGTTGAGTTTTGTTCTTGCTCAAGCAGATGCATCTGTCAGTCAGGCTAAAAAAAGGAACCACGTTTTATGGCAATAATTTTCACTTTGAAATTTCCATGCAAATACGGAAATAAAAGAAACAAAAATCTATAAACCATTTCTGCCAAATGTATGGTTCATGTAGCTGTTGAAAAACAAACAGTAACTACACTTGGAGTATCACATGCATGATATTAACCAAGTACGACAGGGAGAGGTTGGTACAACTGATATAATCTTATTTGGCTGTATCCTGGATGGCTTCTAAGCACAGCTTGAAAAACAGTATTTAAAAGATCACTTTCCAATATGGGATCTCCCCATTTTTTTTCAAGCTTTTTTTTCCTCCTTTACTTTTTCTATTTCACTTTCCTGGCTTCCAAACCTATCCCCTCTTTTGGTCCTTCCTCTTTTTTATGTTTTTTTATATATATATGTGTGTGTGTGTGTGTATGCACAACAAAAATTTGAGTAAACAAACTGAAGAAAAAATAAAAATTAAATACTCTTACCACTAAGGAATTGTGTGACTTCAGAATTTATTTGTCTATGCTAAATATTTCACATCAACGGTTACAATATCTGCATGTCCACGGGGGAGAATGTGATAATTGTCTAATGCATATGAAGTCCTTGTGTGTGGTAAAAGGTTGGTTTGTAGCCAGGTCTTTTGCTCAACTGAACTTATCAAAGACCATAATATGAAGGAGCTGGATCCTTAGAAACATTCATACAAACACAGTGATAGTGGAAAACAGATGCCTCAGCATCTACTGCAGCTGAGAAATTTCTTTTTCTTTTTTTGGATGAAAAAGAAAGTTTCCGTGGTTTTAAGATAGGCATTTTTTCGGTGAAGTATATCAAAGTTTGCCTCCAATAATCTGTAGCTGTTATTTATATCTGCCGAGGAGAGCTATAAATTCAGCCTTGACATGGTTTCAATAGTGTGAACCTCCAGATCTGCTCTAATCCCAAGATTAGATACTGAAGTGCTGCTTCAATTGTGCAGTATTATCACGTACTATCACTTGGCCCTATTTCAAACTGTAGCTTTATTGACAATACTTTCAAAGCTGTTGCTAAGTTGTGAGCACTCTGCTTTATCTACTGCTGCTTTTACAACTCCAGCTAGGTATACTTTCTCGCAGGAAGCACTATGTTAATAATAATCACTAGACAAAACGGTGATCTGTGTTTAACCTGTTTTCATACAGGTGTCTTTGTTCTACTCATAGACTTTTTTGCGTCCTTGACAATTTAAACTGATTCTCCCTTACTTGTTACTGGCATTTCTACCTGGACAATTCTTCAAAGCAATCCTAAAAAGCTGTGTATTTATATCATAGGCCTGGCTAGTCTAAGTTTAACTCACGTTGTTGGGTGGTTGTTCTTCCTTTCCCAAATGTCGTAACTCATTACTACCTTCAGTCATAGGACTTTTCCACCAAGTGTGGTTGAACAGGTCTGTTTCAATTCCCATGAGGTGTGTAAGGGTTACATACAAAATACAGATGAATAGAATAGCAAATACATCTATTAACCAGGGCAAACCAGAAAGCAGACTCAAGTTCTTTGTGCCTGCCTGTCACAAGCGAAGGGGATGAGTTGATAAATTCCTGTGCCACCTATAGAGAAGAAAACTGCAATTTGTTGAATCCCTTGGATTACAAAGGGCCTAAGCTAGATTTTGAGAACCTGCCTGAAAGAGACACTGTAAGGAAGCAACTGCTCATCCTAATGTCCAGTGTGAACGGCTTCCAAAAGAAAGCTTCTGACAGAGCTGTGTTTATTTTGGGAAGGTCTGTTAGCTGTTTTGCTGCCAATATGCTGAATAGGTTGCAGGGAAAACCAGTGCTGACCAGTGTGGGGGATGTGACACAGATGATCACTTCAGAATAGAAATGTGGCCGTACAACTGCTCCTTTGAAGGCTTGGTGACAGCTCCGTTTCTTTCTCTGTCACACACCTAAATGGTTAACTTGGAGGAGGTCAGCAGTCACCTCTGCTTCTGTTTACTCTCATGCTTTTTCTCCTTTCTTCTGCATCTGGTCTACACGACTTCAGGGTAGGGACTGCTGCCCCTATGTTTCATTTCTGCGGACTGTTACACAATTGGGACTGTGTTCTACACACATACTGTGAATAAACAGCAGGAAAATAGAAATGAATACTGGGAAATCTTGAACCATCACTGTTGTTCTTATACCTCATCAGTAGGATGGGATACTGCCCTCAGACTTCATTCAGGTGCTGAAGTCTGCACAGATGTATGCTTTAACGACAACAAAAGATTTTAACTGAAATGAAGAGTACTGATGCTCATTTTCCTTTGTCAAATGCTTTAGCTTGATGTCTCCCACAGCTTAGAAAAGTAAATACTGATTCAGAAAAACATGACATCTATACCTGCACCTCTCCCATGTTTTTAAAGGCCGGGAGTCTTAAAACATACATTCTTAACTAGTATTGTTACGCCTCTGCTCCACTCAGGGTCAATTTGCATAATGTGATGTTCTTTTGTTACAAGCTTTTGTTACAAGTAAATGGTTAGGAACTCGACTTTTAAAATCGTGGCATTATGGTTTTACTCTAGGTTAGCACTCATTGACAAACACGGTTTGTTTTATGAGGCTCTGAGTAAGCAGTTTTTCTCCATAGACATAATAGCTGGAAGTATTTCTTTTTAATAAAAGCTGAAACCCTCAATAGCAACTGAGAAGTCTGCTGTGTTCCCAAATTTGTCTTCTTCTACTCTCCCACCTATTGGGAATATTGCCAATAAGCATAACCTCATATGATACACACTGGATTGGTTGGTATACTCCAAGACAAAACCAGTTTTAGTTATCTGATTTTCCTTCTCTTGTGAATAATTGAATTTATCCTATATCTTGGTGAATCTTTCTGTATCCTTGAGTTTACAGTCTTATTGCTATGCTACTGCACCACAAAAACAATTTAGTGCACTATCTTATAGAAGCTTTTCAGAGCAATTGATTCTGTGCAGAGTCTGTTCTGTATTTTCTATAAAGTTTACAATAAAACCAAGTAACACAAAAAAGGTATGTAACATTGAGTTGCTTATCAGTGAAAAATATTCCTTTGCATTTTCAGTTTATATAGCATAAATTCTGTGAACAGTTGTTTATACCTTTACACCCAAGTAGATGTAGAAAAGCCTTAACCTAAAGTCTTAAGCAGCCTGGTTTTATACATATCAAAGTGCTGTTTATTTCATGGGAAACATGGATCATAGCCAATGGCACAACTTCACTTCACTTCATCTGATGGCTAGACAATACAGTTATATTGCCTCACATACATACTGGGATAAAAATGTTTTTTATGGAGAATGAGGATTTCCCTCTGAACGTACATCCTGAATTTCATGAGGAGTATTGTTGCCTTTCAGATCTGAGAGTTAACCATCTAGGAGGTATATGTGGAGATTCATAAGTTTTTAAGCATGCCTACATGTGT
The DNA here is from genome assembly GCF_000690835.1 of Fulmarus glacialis. Classification (NCBI taxonomy): domain Eukaryota; kingdom Metazoa; phylum Chordata; class Aves; order Procellariiformes; family Procellariidae; genus Fulmarus; species Fulmarus glacialis. Next base: position 34,926 of record NW_009228747.1, read on the forward strand.
GTCTTTTCTTAATGCATGTGTTTAAACATACCCTTCAAACAAACATTTTTTTGCTCTTTACTTATATTGTAGTGTGCTTTTACAAGGTTTTCTGTGGGCTGTGCAAGATTGCCAGCTGTGATATTGATCTGGTTTCAGGTTGATCTGATTTCAGGTTTGAATCTGTAGGACTTGAGTGTCTAAGGATACCACGCCATGTAAAACAAGTCATTGGATTTTCTTAGTTGTTGGAAAGACAGCCAAAGGAGATAGCTGCATGAATGATACCTGCGGTGCAGGGACCTCAGGTTCACAAATTTCTCCAGAACACTGGCTGGCAGTCACAAATACTTCTGGCAATCTGGACTGTCTGATAGAGGTAAAGGTGCAACCTAATGTCATCCTGTTGTGGTTTAACCCCAGCCAGCAATTAAGCACCATGCAGCCGCTCGCTCACTCCCCTCACAGTGGGAAGGGGGAGAGAAGTAAAAGTGAGAAAACTCGTGGGTTGAGATCAAGACAGTTTAATGGGGAAAGCAAAAGCCGTGCGCACAAGCAAAGCAAGGAATTCATTCCCTACTTCCCATTGGCAGGCAGGTGTTCAGCCACCTCCAGGAAAGCAGGGCTCCATCACCCATAACAGTTACTTGGGAAGACAAACACCATTACTCCGAACATCCCCCCTTCCTTCTTCTTCCCTCATTTTTATATGCTGAGCATATGGTATGGAATATCCCTTTGGTCAGTTGGGGTCAGCTGTCCCGGCTGTGTCCCCTCCCAAATTCTTGTGCACCCCCAGCCTGCTCACTGGTGGGGTGGGGTGAGAAGCAGAAAAGGCCTTGACTCTGTGTAAGCACTGCTCAGCAACAATGAAAACATCCCTGTATTATCAACACTGTTTCCAGCACAAATCCAAAACAGAGCCTCATACTAGCTTCTGTGAAGAAAATTAACTCCATCCCAGCCAAAACCAGCACACATCCCATTTTGGACTTTATCTTTGAAGAGCAGTGCTTGATGAGAAAAGTTTTCTCTGTGTTCTGCAGAATGCTTCTGCTGTAATCTGATTTGGGGCTGAAAAAGCTGTAAACAAAAACAATATTTTCACGGGCAGAGGAGGTGGGCTATGACTGTCCAGGAGATGATCTGTGCATAATCTTAATGGCCTATAGTGACAGTTGTAGATGGTTGCAGTTACCTCAGAAAAGATTGTGACTTTATCTGCATTTTCCTGTATTATGACAAACATCTACAGACTAGGTCTTTTGTGATTCCATTAAATTATACTGTAAGTGTGTAGTGTCTCCATGCATCTGGTACTATGGACTTACTCCAAAATAATTCTGGAGTGAAATGGGACTAAAACAGAGATCTAAACCTCAATCCCTTTTTTGCCCTGTGTTGCTCTGTTACTATCATCGGTTTTTGTGGGTTTTTGCTGTTGCTGCAAAAACTCACTATGCACTCTCCAGTTGTATGTGTCAGAGTTTAAACTGTGGTAGGTGTAGAAAATTTGCATGGAGGGAGCAGAACAGCTGGAGAACTCATGAGAAATTATCTTAAATACTCAAGTCTATTAAGTGTTAAAGAAAGGTGACATCACTAGTTAAGTAAAATAATAAAGCTTAAGGGTCTTACAGCAAAAATTACTGTTACTACATCAGATGCAAAACACACGTTTTCATTCGATAGCCAAGTGGAAAACAGGAACATTTGGCTCTGTACTGGCATGATGGAAAGGATTGTCAAGGAGAAGCCTTCTGCTACAGAGGAAAAAGGCAGGAGTGAAGTCAGACTTGCAATAGCATGTTTTCCTGAGAGACTTGGGGAAGTGGCCTGAAGTGGGGATTACAAGCCAAAGCTGAGAGAGAGATAAGAAAAGGATAAAAGACTGTGTATGTGTGTGCGCATGGAGCACAGAGGATTGGAAAAAGAACTGAACACTAACTTGCTGCTTACAGTCCCTGGCTGGAACTTCCAGAGCAGGTAGGAAGAAGCCTCATTTTAAGAAAACCCAGTACAGAGGTGCTAGCAGAGGAAAAAACTGTAAAACAGTTATGTCTAAAAAAAGCAAGCAATTGCTGAAATAAATCTCACCTTTATCAATTGGAGTCACTGAAAAATCCCAAGAATTTTTGTGTTTGGATGTAGTGTGGAGAACTTAAAGTAGGGCCCCTACTACTGAATTTCACAAAATAACATAGGTATCAAAGGCACTATCTATAATAAGGACTTACTAAAGAAAAGCCTTTGGCTTAAAAGGCATATTTTGAGAAGGGATATGCTGGAAATTTCTTGTTACACCCTGAAATGATAGATTGTTTAAGGTAATGAAATAAGAACAACATGGGATTCTGAGAAGGGAAGTAATGAGCTTCACTGTGATTCCACTGAAGCTCCAAGAAGTACATAAGCATTGCAGGCTATGCAGCCGACCTTTGTAGGATTGTTGTTAATTGGTGGAGTAGATCTGCAAACTCTCTTCCAGCTCAGTGTATCCTTAAAGAACACAACCTGGTAAAATAAGGACCTGGTCCTATGAACACTTCTCAAGAGAGTGGTCATACTTGATTCCCTGACACAAAGATGAATGTTGCACTTGGTAGGTCCCAAAATGAAAACCTCGACATCACCCCATCATCATTCAAGATGTCAGTAGATGCTTTTTTTAGAGGCCATTTTTTAAGATATTCCTTAGTTATAAATTATTAACAGCGTATTAGACTTGAACATAAAAGGAAAGCAAATATTTGCAAGATATTTTGAAACTTGTAGCAACAGGTTTACAACACAATAGCCCTAGAGAAATGGATCTGTATGATTTGAAAAGCAGTATTAGCTAAACCAGTCATTAGATATGTCATAAGGCTAAGAATAGTGCTATAATCATCTTCCTGTCAGCATGTGAAGGGATAGGATTTCACGAGGTCACACAAGAACTTCAGTCAGAAAAAAAAACAGCCTAAGCAAGAAAAGCAATGCAGGAAGCTTCTGGGGCACTTGGCAAGATCTCTGCTTTCAGGGGGAAATTCCCTTTTTATTTCATTGTTATAGTCCATCATTAATACAATAATATAAATTTAGCAATTACTGTGAGCCTCTGCTGCAAGGGTTGTCTAGGACGCTTTGTTGGCAACACAACCTCAGATGACATCCTTGTAGCATGCAATTCCTTTACATGCCGCCTCCCCCTTCTGCCAGATCTCCATTTGACCTGTTTTCAAGGACAGGCCCTGACATGACACAGAAGCATCATTTCAATTTGCTAGTATTACGCATACACTTTCTGCACATGCAAGTGCCCGTATATGATGAAGGCATAGGAATCCTGGCTTCCAGGCGTATAGTAAAATCAATTTGGGGAGAGACTGAGCATTTGCTGTGTGCCAGTTTTAGATTTATTACCAACATTAAATTTTTTATGAAACTGAAGTAAGGAATGGCTGATATGAAGTTGTAGTTGTTTTTAAGTCTTGCTTACACCACCAGATTGGAGCATCTTTTGCCAAATCCCGCAGTAACCACTTTCTTCCTTCTTTTCATCCTTTCTCAGTAAAAGAGATACTGAGGAGGAAAGGGATCAAAGCTGATGTACTTTGGCTTGTCTCTTCCCTCAGTTGAAAGGGAACTTTCTAGCTCACCTTCCTCTTTTACTCAGGAAAATGAACATAGTTACTTTTTACTTGTTCCTGCCCCTGAGCAGCCTGGGAACTTAAAGTGACTTCTTACTTTTTAAATGGAGGGAATTGCTGAATATATGAAACCCTGCATGAGAGGCAAAGGTGGTGGTTTATTTGGGGGGTTTTGTTGGTTTTTTTTAGATTTTTCAGTAGATTCAATTCAACTCTGAATTTATCCTATCAGTAAAAGCAGTAAACTAAAACAACTTTGAATCTGGTGAAGTATGCTATAGCCATTTAGGTGTTGGTTTCCTATAAATGGAAATTTATAGGAAAATCATATTTTCTAAAAATATGATTAACCTTACTAGCTCTAAAATACGTAATCTTCATGCTATAGTTTTAGCTTTGGAATCCTATTACGACATTTTACAGCATCTCTTCCTCCTAAATATAATTATGTAATGATACCTCTTCTGTTTTGCTTTTCAAAGTCTCCTTCAGGACTACATGGCTTTTTAGGCTTTGGTCTATAATTCCAGTTCAGAAATTACAAATTGATTTAGAGACTCCAATGTCCATCTGTATATTTTTAAGTGTTGTACTAGCTGAAGTCTGAGTGCTGTAACGCGATAAATAACCTACTTACCCTTTAACTTTATTACTTTAAAAAATGGCTAGTGCTCCAGTTGTGGGATGTTGCATAACATGAGACTCCCATGTATGATTTATAACATTGACATCACAGACTGTGCTGGTTAATGTCAGTCCTGGACTGCTGCTTTATATCAGCAACTATCAAGCTTATTCGTTATCAATAAATAAGAAATGCCAAATAGTTTCATTTAGCTTTCTTGAAAAATGTTGTACTTTTTTTTTTTTTTTGAGCTATAGGTATTAATATAATTATCTGATTATATTAACCAGGGAAGGAAGAAAACAAAGGAAGTGACTCAGTTTTCATAGTGTTTATTCTCATTGGCAAGCTCTCTTTTGCCTTTCTGCCCCCAAATACCTTCGTTTGAGGCTAAATTCATTCCACACAGATGTGAGGACTCATTGATGGTGGCTTGTATTTTTCAGTTCATGAGGTTACCCTCTGTCCATCTGACCCTCTGCACCAGTTAAAGCAGTTATTGGAGCCTTGCAGAGTTGAGGAAGGGGGGAGAGAGAGCCCATTCTCCCCCCATCTTAGAAAGCTCTTCCTGCAACCAACTTTGCATCTGCAAACATGCCCTGGGTCCTTTGGGGGCAAGCAGGGAGAAGACTTCCTTGTGGCTGTATGCTGGGTAGCACATCATGAATTCAGTTCCAGTTCATGACAAACAGAGGTGCAAGATGAGCTGTGCTTAAATGAGCTCCTCTTAGCCGAGCCATGGTGGTGACTGTGGGGTGGCATCCTCACATCTGGTATCTGCACGTGTGCTTGCAAGCACTTACCTATGTTATGCAAGTTGCTACTCCGATGTCAGTAGGGTTCTCATAATACAGTTTCATGGGACTGAGTCTTTGCTTGTCTCTTATCTGTCTGTGTGTTTGTCCAAAGCCTTGCTATATTGGGAGGTAGGAAATCACTTTAGGGCTGAAGGAAAGATTCTTGTACAAATGAAAAAATGTGTTTGGGCTTCCTAAAGATCTCATAAGGATTGTTTTTATATAAAACAAATTAAATTTATTTAGTTAAATGATGCTGGATCTTTTCTCCACTGGCCAAGTACTTAATGGTACTGTCCCCATTTTGAATGACTTTGGTTTACTGCTAGAATTTTATATGCTAGAGCAAGGACATGGTACCTATGGTGTCATTTCAATTATTATTCTAATTTGGACTAAGACTGTTACGTTGGCCTATGGACAAATGCCCACTTCTAAATCCAGTTAAATCTTGAACCTTATTTTGTCTTTTTTTTCTTGAAGTTCTCCAAGTGAGCGTCTCTCTGAGGATTCTTTCTGAGCAAGTTCTCATTTGTTCAAACAAAACCTGCTGGTCCAGGTTGTGAAACATAAGGAAATTAAATGTGTTATTGTAAGTGGGAGATGTTGGTAGAGCTTTGCAGTACAAGAAAAGTTATCCCCAAACCCTCCCAGTGTCCATTGAATCTTTTTCTTGAATTCATGCCACCCAGTTTGTAACTGCAGCTTTTCCTCTGAAATTCAGTGTGAAATTACATGGTGAAAGGTAATACTTTTTCTCAGTCTCCTGGGTCCAATGAGACGTAATATGAAACATAGGACTTGAAAGACTGGCTTTAGTCATATAATTTAGACCACTGAATATATGCAAATTTTCATCTATTTGAACTGTATTGTAAGGCCATTTTTCATGGTTATATTGCAAGTCTCATAATATCTTTTTATTTACCTAATGCTTGATATTCTAAATGTGAAAAAGTGAGAATCTTAGTTTCCAGGGCTTTTTTAGCGTGCTTCTGCTGTGGTTCAAACGTGATTTCAGTTCTCCACCAGAACGTAGTTTAAAATTTCATAACAAGAGAAGGGAAATCAAAAGAACTCAAAATGCTGAGAGGGGAAAAAGACAAGAAGGAAAAAAAAAAGAACAACACTTGATTTGGAGGAGGCAGGCCCTGAGCCATCTGCTCTAGCTGAACCTGCTTTGGGCTGGGGGATTGGACTACAGACCTCCAGAAGGCGGATGGAACACCTCTCCTATGAAGAAAGGCTGAGAGAGCTGGGGTTGTTCAGCCTGGAGAAGGGAAGGCTTCGGGGAGACCTTGTTGTGGCCTTTCAGTACTTAAAGGGGGCTTATAAGAAAGATGGGGACAAGCTTTTTAGCAGGGCCTGTTGTGACAGGACAAGGGGTAATGGTTTTAAACTAAGAGGGTAGATTTAGACTAGATGTAAGGAAGAAATTTTTTACAATGGGGGTGGTGAAACACTGGCACAGGTTGCCCAGAGAGGTGGTAGATGCCCCATGCCTGGAAATATTCAAGGTCAGGTTGGACGGGGCTCTGAGCAACCTGCTCTAGTTGAAGAATGTCCCTGCTCATTGCAGGGGGGTTGGACTAGATGACCTTTAAAGGTCCCTTCCAACCCAAACTATTCTATGATTCTATGATTCTAAGTGCCCTCCAGCCTCAGCCATTCTGTGATTTGGTGTCCACTTCCATGCGGTGTGAAGGCAGGGTGTCAAAACCTGCTAAGTGTTTCTGTTGTGCTTTTGTCTTCCATCTCTGAATCAGTCACTCACAAACTAGCCTTAACGCTCTCAACAGTATTAATCAAACAGCTTGGATGAAGGTATACGAATTATTCCTAGAGGTCTATGTAGTGTTTCTGCTGTGCATTAGTTAACAGTACTGCATTATGCCCTACCACTCTCTGATTATGCATGTTCATTGAGATTAATGATTAGAGAGCTTTCTGGATACTGTAAATAATCACTAGTCATATGCTTACAAATAGGTAACATGGTCCTTGAATAAAGGACAGAATGAACCTGCCCCGTTATTCACAGGTATTTTCTGTTCATTATTTAACCAACTTCAGTGTGAGAGGTTTTTATAATGTAACGGGCTAGATCATAAATTAGATTATAATATAAAGCGCTAGATCATGGGAATACATTATGCATCTGGATGTATTTATGCAAGTCCATAGGTCTATTAATATGGACTCAGTTACTTGCAAAAGCCTTTGCAGAACCTAGCAATGATGACAAATACTCTCCTGGATTGGAGTCTTGTAATTTATTCAGTTAATAAAAAGAAAATACATTGCTTGCTATCAAAGAGCATGGAGCTTGTGTCAGTAAAACTTAAAGGGGTCGAAGTCTATAGGTTAGTACAGAAAAAAAAGGAATGGAATTCAAATAGAAAATCTTCAACCTGTATCTTTCCTATGTCTTCTTCCATGGTTTTACAGTCTCTACATAGGGAAGTTACTATATAGTTATGTAAACTGTGAATGTATGGAGTATCATCAGCTACGGTATGTTAGCTTCCCCACATGCACAGATAATAATAAGATTGGCTCTAGGTAGGAGACCTTATCCCACTTTCAAAACAGAGTAGAAAGTGCTGCAGAGAGCTGCTTACACAGGAAATGTGTATGTATTGTTGCCAACATGGGAAAGTTGCACTGAATTCCTGAAGAATGAGTTCCCCATGGAGACAAAGGCTTAGAAAATAGGCTCTTTGCAGCAAAAACCTATTTTTCCCTGTGAAATAGTGAGAGTGTCTAGTAAAGTCTTGCATACCATTGACTAATTACCCTTTTCCTTTTACTCTACCTAAATTATGCTGCTATAATTTTTGCGATGCATACACAACTATTGTATTTCACATATATATTGACTGTAAAACAATTTCGTTCAGAAGCCTGTCACAGTGCAAGATTATTGGAGTTGACTGTGAGATTAGAGCATTACCTACAAATGTGTGCTTTACTGTCACTGGTAATAATATGCAAGCATGGCTTAAAACTGGAAGCAAACATACGGAAATTACTCAGTAGATACAGACTAAAGCCAGTTGCTCTTCATTTGTTTGTATAAAAAAGATTTGTTAAAGCTTCAGTTTTCAGCAATAAAGAAGGGGAATATATGTGTGTGTAGATAAATACATATTTAAAACATGTATATATTTAAATCTTTTATATCTATATAGAGCATTCTTATATCTATAAACTGCGTATCTGTATAACAATATATGTATATCACTCAAACATGAGAAAGGCCAAAACAAATTTAAATCTAAATCTGAACTGCTTGTCCATCCTTTAGTGTGAGAGATCAGTGCAAAATCAGTGTAAAAACCTGTGTAATTTGATAGCATTTCATACTGGCTTTGTAGTGATGTCTATGACTAGGGAATGGCGCAAAGCAGTGGGGAATCAGAGTCCTGGTAGGATTTCATTCAACTGGTTGTTAGTCCTTTTATAGTACTCCTTGTCATTACTGTTCTCATTCACAGTTTCTACCTTCAAAGCACAGGTCATTTGGACTGGTTGTGTCTTGTCGCCAAAAAGTAATGTCCTAATTATAAACCTCCATCCCATACCAGTCTGTTTTTCTGATGGGAGTGAAATACTAGTTTACGGATTTCACCAAATCTGTTTGATTCATGGGGGGCTGTGACCTGGCAGTGCAATGTTTGACAAAGACCATAATTCATTCAAGAGCCTATGTAGCTTTTATTTAGAAATGGTTGGTTTCCAAAGGAATTAAAAGGAGGAACCTTCCTAAATAATTTCTAAAGTACCCTATGATGCACTGCTTTTTTAATATCCAGAAAAATCTTGATTTTTATTTACATGCTTACTTGACTAATTTGTCCAGAAAAAAGTCAGGCTGCTTCTATAAATTTGATACATCAGCTACCTCTAGCACAAATAAGAATTAACTCATTTTTTTCAGCCCAAACTGAAACTTGATAATTTATTTGTGTTCTTTATTGACTGGATTTTTTTTTAATAGTGTATTCAAATTTAAATAATAAATTCAAAGTATTGTACAATTAACTGGCACAAATACACAAAAGCCGTTGGCAGAACTTGTTTCTGTGAGATACTCAGTTCATAAGACATGAGCAATTTTCCTTATCTGGGTACTTTGTGAAGCTAGCCAGACTCTCAGAGTAAAATCAGCAAAAATGAAAAGTCTACACAAAGATACTGTTATCACTCACATATATGGTATTTTAATAGATATGTAAATACGTGAAGTAAAAAAACCTATGCCCAGAAATAAATTCATTCACCTTAAGAAATTCATTGTGAAAAACAGTGTAAACCTTAGGGATGAGAGAGAGAGATTGTCCATCACCTCATTAAAAGCGGTATAGCTTATTTAGCTCAGATTTTGATTGCATTATAAGAAATACTGTTGCCAGAAAGCTGAGTAAAAATACGGTCAGATGAAATTAATTGGCAAGTCTGAATCAGCTGATCTTTTACATTTACAGACATTTCACAACAGACTTAACACAGTAGTATTTCACCGCAGCTCTTTTTCAAATGTGAACAAAAGGCTATGCAGAGGAAGGATGACCTTTTTATCTTTGTAGTCAAAAAGCTCATAGATTTCTTTTTAGGCATGATGCGTATGGTAAAATGGCCTAAAATTTTCCCCAAGTGCCAGGTTGTGAGTGGTTCTGAGGCAGCAGGAAGAGTTTTGTTAAAGGAAATATTGTGGCCAATGCATGAAACACTTTACTATAATAAAGATGAGGGGGAGGGTGAAGGGAGGAGGGAGAGAAATGTACAGCTATATGTCTCTGTCTCCTAAACACTCACAGAAGTGCTGTTTGAAATTGAGCAGAAATGGGCAAGCCCCACATTCCTCCTGTGGTCATGGAGCTTCCCACTCTTCTAATGCACTCCAGTAGACTTGCAGAGTTCAGCTGCCACTGCAGAGCTCACATCTGGTATGGAGAACATGCTTTAATAATCCTAGAAATAATTTAGAAATACCTACTCGTCTTGGAAGCAGTTCTCCTTTGAGACGGGGGGCCATAGTGCCCTGCAATGAGGCCCTGCAGTCCTCCACGATGGATTTTCAGTGCACAAGTGCTATGTCAGACATGTTGCAGCTACTGTGCATCCCCTGTGCACTTGTGTGGGAGCTCTGAATTCCAGATCTTAAACCTGCAGGTTTCCAAGCAGGGTTGTCTCCAGAGTCCTGGAGATGCTGGGCCCTGCATTTGTAGAGAGAGCTGATTTGTGGTGAACCCAGTCTCCACCTACCGTGTTCAATGATTTGCGTGCCCGTGTGTTCGTATGCTAATTTGGGGGTGTATGTGCAGTAGGTCTAATTTATGCTTGCTTATTGGAGTAAATAAGGTTCTTCTGGCTATCTAAGCTCTCACTGAAGTCAATGAGGGTCTGATTCTGCCCATCTGCCATGCTGAACAAACACTTTAGCTTAGCTCAAAACCATGTTGGGAGGTGTCATTTCTAGGAGGGGAAGTAGAACCACATGCTGTTTAAGTACTCCTGAGTTCTTCTGTCACCAACTGGGGCCTGGAGGTCTGTAAATCGAAATGTTATGATTATTAGCATTTTCATGTTTGTTTTTCTGGTTTATGCATTTAAGCTGAAGCTGAAATAGTGAATAAAGATATTCATCCTATGCATAGCTGAGAACCAATTACTTAATCATTACATCTGTTTTCTTTTTATTATTAACCCCTGCTCAAGTCACAAATATCTGATCCAGAGCTAGATTCAGGTTTTGCTGGCCTCAAATCTGGAGAGTTTTTGAGGTATAGGTTTTGTATCAGTTTATTCTTGCCTATGATAAAAATGCAGATTATGGTAGGCATCCAAAGTCAATGAATAATCAAGATTTTTAGCAGAAGAATAGTGTATTGTGCAAGCTAAAATTACTGTCCCATATTCTTCCACAGATCTTTAATGAAATCAGTGGGGACTTCTTAAGTACAACTGAAGAAGAAAGAACCGATTCTTAACTTAAAAAATCAGAAATCTTAATATAATGTCAGATTTTGCAAGCAGATCAAAAAAATACAGTTGATTGATAAATAATGTGTGGTTACTCAACAAGCCCAATTTTTCAAAAAGCTGCTGACAGGCTTCTGGTGCTTATGATGAAAATAAATAAGAAAAGTCTTGCAAGGCCTGGAAGGCAGGGTGACAGGTTTTACAGGATTAGGCCCTAAATTAGAATGATTCCACATTTAAGAAAGAATACATCTGGTAGGCAGAAACAAAACCTGCATGTATATTTAGCCAGGAGGACATGAGCTGAGCAAAAGATGTTGTTAGGCCAGTGATGAAGTGGAGAGCTTGGATGTATGAAGGTTTGGCTTTTCTTTATACTTGGAATGAGACAGTTCAGAACGGACTGCCGAATCGAGCAAATGAAAAGTATGCATTCAAACCTCCCATGTGCCAAGAGGAGCACAAGATCCTTGCACTGGGGGAGGAGGGAATTTGGTTGGCCGACTTGCTGAACAACAGGGCTGTAGCTGCACCTGTGGGACGCTTTGACTGGGGGGGCGAGAATGGCTGTAGTATGTACATCACAGCTCAGGACACATGGAAACAGCACACTGAAAGGATGACTTGCACTTGTTTAGTGAAATTAGACCTGTCTCAAGCTGTCTGAGGGTAATTTAGAAGAAATGCTGATCCTTCAGAACCTGCGGATTTGGATTTCCACTGGAATCTTGCCTGGTAAAGATTTAAACTTGATAAGGAGCCAGAGCACAATCCTTAAACTTTCCTCTTTCTCCAAATCAGTGTGGAGACTTGGATTTGTTACATACCAAGGTCATTTTTCTACCGGTATTGTGCAGTGATGTGAGAACAGCTCAGACTGATCATTGCCCACTGGATGGCCTTTGCTCAGTGGAATTTTCCTCCAAAATGGTATTACAGAAAAATAGATAATGCCTCTCTAGAAGCTCATTCTGTGTGTCCCTGTCTATTACTAATAACAGTCACCTGTAGCTAAGGAACATGGATTTGTAGTTGTAAATGGCCTGGAGAGGACTGCTAGAGAAAGGGTCAGACAGGACTGATAAGGTAATGTTACTCATACGTAATTTGACTGTCATGTGTGCTTACAGTTCTTATCACCTCCAGCAGACACATACTCATTAATATTTCATGATACCTTGGAGGTGCTCAATGAAAACATGAACTGTGCTGCATGCGAGTTTTCCATTAAAGCTTCCGCTTTCCAGTTATTTTGATGAGAGGTTTGGGTTCATTTGCTTTTTAAGGGGGCTTCTACATTTCAGCTGAAAGACAAAAAATTATCTCTCCAGATCTTAAAAAAAACCTAAAATGCCTTAGTCTCCTCCAAACTAAACGGAATGAAAAGAAAAGTTAATTTCACTGAGTTGTATAAAAAGAGGAAAGAAGGGATGTGGTTTTTTGTATACCTTCTGTCCATTACATTTCAAATGAAATGACAAAAGATTTTTGAAAGACAAAAAATTATCTCTCCAGATCTTAAAAAAAACCTAAAATGCCTTAGTCTCCTCCAAACTAAACGGAATGAAAAGAAAAGTTAATTTCACTGAGTTGTATAAAAAGAGGAAAGAAGGGATGTGGTTTTTTGTATACCTTCTGTCCATCAGTACTGGTTGAGAAACTATTCCCCTACAATCTCAGCCTTTTCTTTATCTATTACCATTAAATCTACGACCTATACCTCTAGAAATCACTTGTATCCTCTATAGGATCATGGGGACTCTTTCTTTATTGTGTTGCATCAGATCACAATGATCTAAACACTTATGAGGCCCATATGCCTAGGTAACTTCATTAAAAATTGGTTACCAGACAAAACCAAAAATTTTGCTAGAAATGGATTTGCAGTAGATAACTTCTGCTGAACTCCAGTATCTCTTATCATAGTTTAAAACTGTGTAAGAGTTCATAATTTATCACAGTCCGTGACATAATCAGAACAGAAAGTTTTATAATTCAGCCATTCAGCATTAAAAGTTATTATACTTTGTATTTTTTCATACTGAAAGCACATTACAAGACTGTCTCCATTAATTGCGGCAAACAGTGCTTGACTTCAGTCATTTGGGGGGAATGGTACCACCTGAAATTCAATAGGATAAATTAGTCCGGTCTGAAGTACTCCGTATAATGGTCCGTGTACATAGAGATGCAATATGCAATTTCAAGAGGAAATTTTTAGACATTTTTGTTCACACTAAGAGAGAAAAAAAATCTAGAAATAAAGACTAAATTGATATCAGATGGTGAGAGTCAGCTCAAGTCCATGAGTAAATATTAGATACACCCATGCTTTTTTTTGTAACTTACATGCTACTACAGGATACATAACCATTTAATATCCATTTGGGGAGAAATCTGCCTATTTTAGTAAAAAGAAGTGTGCTTTATCTGTTAGATTCACAGATCTGAAATGTCTTCTCTTCTGTTTATATTCTGAATTATTAATGTGAGTATATCTAAATTAATCCCACATCCCTGCTCATGCAGAAGAGAAGGTCTCTAAGTGTTATGCTGCCATGTTTAAATGTCTTCTCTTTAATGAAGCATTATTTTGATTACCTATTCTCTTATATGATTTTGTCCCTTATTTTTCTGTGCTGTGGTGCTTTCTGTGCTGCTATTTTGTAGCATTTGGGTATCCTTTTATGACAATTGTCTTTGCAGCTACCATTCTGCAGTTACAAAATCCATCATGAAAGCTAATATGCATTTAAAATATAAACATACAATGCTAGATGAAAGGATTGTGAAACAGATAAACAGAGGCAGATGGTGCAGATTTAATTAATAAAAAACACAAACAGGAAAATAAATCTGCTGCAATGATTTAATGCCTAATTTAATTAAGAAAAAAATGTCTTGGAGTTCAGTTATTGCCAGGAAATTATATACTATGTTGTTTCTATTTGGAGAGAAATGGTTTGTATAAACTTTACAGCATTTTGTTTTATGAAGAATCTGACACATTCTGATTGAATTCCAAGAAGTTTTGCTCCTTGTAAGGACAAAGCAGGGAATGAGGCTCGGGTAGCTAGGTTAGATGTACAGAGCTGGAGTTTGAGGCTGAGCTCTCGAGTACCAGGTTAATGCCTTAGCTCTTATGCCACTGACTGTCTAGCTGGTGGATCTTATGGCCCATTTTGACCAGAAGTTTAGCATCATGCTAAGAAACCCTCCCCACTGAAAATGTTTTTGACGCGAGTGCACAAACATATGGAGCACAGGGTTGTTTTGCCAAACTGACATATTCCTAAAGGGAGGGAGGAAAAAACCCTTTTTATTAAAAAAAAAAAAAAAAAAAAAAAGCCACTGATCATTATTAACTACTAGTCTAACCAATTTCTTAGATGTATTTATAGATTATTAGAACTGGTTAAAAGAGGTTAAAAATAAGAATAGGAAAACCATCAAGGCAAAAAAGGTATAGAGTTCTTGACTCGTTGCTTTGGATTTTGCTATGTATTGCTGCTTTCTTTTTGCATAAAAGTTTGAGGAATGTACATGCAAGAAGCAATGATATGGTTGTCTGGGCTTTGATACAAATTCAATATTATTTTACCCAAATGGAATAGTTTGATTTTGAAATTTAAGCAATTCCCTAAGCTGATAAATAAAATCCAATTTTACATGTGGATTATTCTCTGGAGATAGTGTATTGTTGGCTCTAAGTAAAATGTTGGAGTTTGTCTCATGAGGTTTTTCTCCATTGCTGCTACATGCATAATGTCATAAGAGACCAATATTGGAACTGAGTTAATTTTTGTTTTGGGGCCAGAAAATAAAAATGAGAGAGAGAACCTTGTGGGGTCACACAGGAGATGGGCCTGTGGAATTAAAACCACAATAAATTTGGGTTGCATTTGTTGGGGAGTTTTTTTGGCCTGTTCAATCTGGGAGAGACTAGTAAAGAGATAAGTGTGTGACTATGCTTCTGGATTTTGGTTTCAGAATTGTATCATTGTTTATGGTGCTTTAGCTTTCTGAAAAAGAGGTTAACATTGACAATCCCGAACAGAAGAAAACAAGGAGAAATAGTTCTTTTTTCTTGTTATTGTTAAGTCAAAGAAATTTTACTTTTTTTTCCTCAATAAATTAAAATAGAAGATTTATTTTAGGTCAAGCTGAGATTAATTTCCTTTTTATTGCCTTTTTTAGTCAGAGAAGCAAAAAAAATCAGCTATTGCTAGACTGTTCAGTGTTTCAGACAGACTGTTGGAGACTGGTAGGAAAGACGTTGGTTTACACGCAGCTTTCCTCTGCTAAAATCAGCTAAAACAGCCCCCCCTGGATGCTCTCAAGGGCCTGGGAGTGACATGGGGACATCAGCCCTGTCTGACCCAGGTCGCAGGCAAGCCCCACTTGCAGGATGCCCTGCAGACGGTGTGGGGTCAGAGGGGGTTGGGGGGATGGAGGGGTGACGTCTCCAGCCTCCAATCATCCAGCTGCTCATGGTTTTTCAAGCACTGGTTATGTTGATCGAGAGCAGTCCCAGAGTGACAGAATCATTCTTATCAATCTGCTTTCTGCTTCCATTTGCCACACAGAAAGGGCTGTAGCTGCTTTCCCTGAGTGTGCTGATGTCTCGTCACCACTGTCAGCCTGTCTTCCTGGCTGAGCGAGGGCAGATTCCTGGCTCTGGGAGCATTTTTAGGAGGGCATCTGTTCCCTGGCACTTCCTCCTTCAACTATACATCCTCTCTTTGTCTGTGCGTGTGTATGTGTGAGAAGAGGGTGAGATCTTCTCCCTGGCCTGTGTTTAGGTACACTATGGTTTTGATAGGTAAATAATTCTGTAAAAACACCATTAAAAAGTTCAAGAGTCCTTTCATTAATTTCTTTAACTAATTTTATCATTATCAGAACACCATTCTGGTCTAATCTATAACCTTCAGGAAACTAAACCTTTTTTTGTAACTGCTACTCAGAATGAGTGTTGTAGAATAGGTCTAATACCTCAAAACGCTTCAAATATTATAGGAATTGCTTTCCTCCACTAATGATCCGTATGGGTTGTCTGTTGCTTTTATATTGCTTTATACTGTTTTATATGTTGACTGTTAACCTTATTCATCCTGTATAAAAAGACAAAAATATAAAAATTCTCTTTTTATCTGCTACATATTTTAAAAAATTGAAGAAAATCCTCTCAGGGGTTCTACTGGTTTATATTGGAATCTTAGTCCTCCAGTATAGATACTGATTATTATCTGGTTATGGGACAAAATTTAAAGTGAAAGAAGAATTTGGTTTTTCTGCTGAGCTGAAAGAAGTGGCATTAATTTCTTTCAAACAGGACTCATCCTTGTTTACTGAAGCAAAATAGATTTCGGAAATGGAGCTAAAAATCTAAGTTAGCATGACTTAGAGGGAACTCAGATGCTAAAATTAAGCTGGAAAGATTTTCTAATTTTGTATTACATTTTACATGGAATTGTACTTTATCATTTGTAGGTACAGGAGATGAGGAATGCGGTATGGTCATTTGTGCAAATATTTGCAAGACACAGTATACACATTGGAATGAACCTCACTTGCCACTTTCTACATAAGCTAACGTTCATTTAGCAATCTTCATAGTATAAGCCTCACACAAGAAGACTGTCACATTCCTCATCCACAGCATTCTTAAAAATCTGTCTTGCTGTCAGGCTGTTTTAGGTTTTTAATAGGTGCATAAAATCTTACAGACTTGTAAATCTCCTAAAACTTTCACATGAATAATGCAGAAGTTAAAATTCACATGGGTGAGAAGTTTCACAGATAAGAGACCATCTACTAAGAAAGCATGTGGTTGCCCTGTGAGTGCAATTGGAGTTGTAAACATTATCTGGTAAAAGTGAGGTTTCCTGGGGCTGCAGTAAGTAAAGCCTGTTACATCTTCTGGTATTAATCATAATAAGTGTTTTATCTTTGGCTGTCATGTTTAGTTTCTGCATGCAATTTACCTCTCAGGCAAGCTGTTCACGGTATCGGCCAAGCTTATCTCTGAACTTATGGTCTTCAAGTACCTAAATGTATTTCCACCAGAGTTCCCACAGTTAATGTGACAAAAGCCAACATAAGTGCTATTTTAAGACTGCACTGCATCCCTTTACAGAAAAACAGTGTTGCTTGTATTCTGATCACTCCTATCAACCAAAGTAAAGCTTAACTGCCTTTCCTAGTCCTACACTCTACTGTAATTTTGTTATGGCCTATTTTCAGATAGACTTTCTATACTCACATAATTTATCTTGACTCCAAATGTCCCTCACACATGTTATCTCCTATCCTCTAAAGTGCCTTTACTGCCACAGGACTTCCACATACAAAGCATGTAATTATCTGTGTGATTCCAAAGGTATGTTTAGCAAGATGCAAAAGCATGAAGGAAACATATGGTCCCTGTCCCAAAAGGTTTACCAGCAAAACAATCAAATTGCTTCAGGAGATCCAGCAATAGCCTTCCTAGAGGAAGGCAGGAAAAAAAAAATGCCTTGAACAGTTTTGTGAGTGGCTTTATTTGCACGATGATTCCAAAATGATATGAGATAGAGGTCAAAGATTAGACAACTCTTAATATTCTACTCTGCATGACCCCATGTCACTGCAATACTCTCATGATCTGCTAATAATCCTTTATAATTAAGCTTCCAGCCTAATATTAAAATGTAATCCACATCAACACCAATCAGAGCATACAGCAAAAAGTGAAGTGGTTACCACTTTAAGTTGTGCATGGCAAGCACTATGCAGTTTTAATTTAAAATCTTTAAAACATTTGGCCCTTGATGTAAAGACAAATTTAGTTTCACTTCTGATATATACAAATACAATACAACACATCTAGTTCAGACCTGCTGCTGTGACGCTTTGCCTGCACAATGCTTGCCAAAAGAATACGGAAACATTGCTACTGTGAAAATGGAGACCGCGCTTGATAGCTACCTTGACATTTACACAGAGCGTGAATGCCAAAGAGATTTTGTAGCAGCCCATAAAATAAATGGCCCAGGTTCATAGCTGGTAAACTTTGAATTTGGCCTTCTGGATTGGGTTTTATATGCAATCTATAAACGTGTGTCATAGTAATCACTGCTGCAGGAGAATCAACTGCTTTCTCCTTGCACTGGTGTAACTCTAAGAACTCAGCTGAAGTTACAGCGTTACAGCAACATATTATTCTGTGTTTCTATGTATTCCATTTCCATTTGTTATTGCAGATTCTCTCTGTGGATTCTTATACCCTTAAAACACTTTCAAATTAGTTGTCACTAGTGTGATTGGGCTATTCTGCATATTCAAACGGATGGTTCCCTTTCCTCCTCTTTTTCCCTTGCATAAAACTGCCCATCAGAAATCTCCCTGTAAAAATACTTGTATTCTGAAAAATTTACTTTTTGCTCTCAAAAATGCAAAAAATTAACAGTCCAATATACTAGACCAATGTAAGAGAAGCAACTTTTTTTTTGGTATTGAGGTAAATATTTGAATGTACCAGTGCCTTTAGTCCAAAAGATTCTTAAGCTAACTATTTCCATGAGATTGCAGAACATAAAGTAGAAACTGAACTGCAGCTGTAAGCACCTAGAAGAGTTCAAGGGAAAGTGCAGTGGGAATATTACTTCATAGTAATCTTCTGATTGTCTTTTTCAGATAGAAAAGGGCAGTTTTCGCTTTTTTGAGTTAAGCTAGAGTAAGCCTATTGTGAACCATGGAACATACAGTTTAAGATGCTGATAGTATTTCTCATTTCTTTAATGAAGCTGCAAACTAGCTAAGAATGTTTTCCACTGATGGCATACAGTGGAATTCTAAACACCTAATTAGTGCCTAGAGAGCTGACTAACTAGGAACTGCCAGTGATATTAATATCTAATATATATTGCTTTAATTAGCCAAATCCATAGGTCAACATTAACACCAATTTTCCAGTCCTGGAAAACTTCATTCCAGAATTTGACACTTGGGTTCCTACAGCTGCCAGGCAACCTCCATGAATGGCCAGGGCAAACTGAGGCAAGAGGGTGAAGGGCATGAGAATGGATATTGCTTTGAGCAGAAAGATGGGTTGCCAAACATTGTCCACGTGTCATTGTAGAGTGGAATTGCTTTCCAATTTTGGAAGGAACAAGTTGTGACAAGAGAAGCTTTATGTCATCAATGGTGAGATTGCCAGAAAGGATGCAAAGGACATTTCAGAATAGAAAGACACAACAGACAGCGCTTGCAGCAGCTATTGTGGCTGGTTTTACTGCTTTAAAGCCAATGTTACTTTTCTCACACTCTGGTCTCCTTTGACTTCCAGAGCGGCTTACAAAAATGATATTAATCATCACTGTCTTTCAGCATTATCTTTTTTTTTTTTTTTTAAGGTTTATTATCTTCTTTACAAGAAAAAGAGAAAAAGAGCCCATGGAAGGAGAGAGCAAGTAGACAAAGGAGAGAACACACACTTACTTCCTTAGGCATGTTACTGTCTTGAAGGTCACATTAAGATTTAATTTTGTTTCCTGCTCCTTCCTTCATGGCAAAATCTAGATGAAACTGTAGAAAATAGCAGGAAACAAAGCTAAAACCATTATTTTCAGGAGGGGACTTGAACTAAGCATGGGAAGTAGCCTGGCCATGATTTTTCAGCGCACTGCATGATGATAGCATGGTAGATAGACCGTTCATCCTTTATGGGTAGAAATATACTAAAGTTTTTCTGTGTTTTAAATATTCATGCTATATTTGCAAAGCAATACAATAAAATATATATGGTATAGTGCACTATCAGGAAAATATTTGTTATTGGTTTGTAAGTAATTAGAATTAAGTTGCTTGAAAAATGTGAAAAGGCATATTTCCAAGAACATGTATAGGTCTGTGATACAATTTCGTAGTAGCACAATAAAACAAAAATAAATGGGTTTGGGTATACATAAAATGTAAACTAATGTATTAATCTAATTTGAATAAAATAAATCCTTATTTGCTTAGTAAGTGCCATCTCTGTGGTTCTCATGCTGTATCACTTGATGTAGTTTACTTTCACTGCAGTCAGTGAAAACTTCATCAGAATAAGTTTAAAGACCATGGCTAGTAAATATCATGGCTAGTGTATGTGCTGGGGGAGTGAATAAAAGTAGTGATGTTTTCTTAAATTGTAACTTCTGAGTAGGATGCTAACTTGCTTTGCATATATTATTTATGTAATTCATGTTAATGGAAGAAGGTATTATTAATTAGATTAGAGAACAAAACCGTAAATGCTTGATGCAGTAAATTTGTTTACGTGCCATTAAGCCTGATCTTAAAATATGTATGATAATACCTTGTACCACAGTCAAAAAGGAGGAAACAATGAAAAAGTTTGTAGTGGAGAAGGCAGGAGGCAGACTTGGGGTGAGTAACAGTGAGGTTACTCTGGAAGATGATTTGGTTTTGAAGTAGTTTCCCATATTTTTATGCTCATGTACTGGATTGCACTGCAGTGTGCCGGAGGGAGCAGACCCTGCTGATTCTTAAAACCCATGCAGGTATGAAGTAATAAAAGAAACGAGAACAGGGAGAGTCTATCCCTGTCTTTCCCACAGTGACTAGTAAATCTGCCTTGGCGTAGTAACTGAGAAACCTGTATCTATTCCTACAGTAGCTCTGATGAGACAGAGGTGAAAGCATCGGGAGTTTGCCAGAATGAGGACTGGATTATTAGTATACAGAGACCCAAATATCAGACTTAATTCTGACAAGCCAAAATGACCGCTATTACAGACCTTAATTCTAGAGTGTCTTCCAGTTATAAGCCAAGATTGTCCTGGCTTTGTATTTAACTTAGACTGACAGAGCTGCCAGGGGAAAAAAAACGGTTAAAAAGTCTACATTTTTATTATAAAAGCTAGAGAAGGGAATATTTCAGCTAAACCTTGAAAACTATTGCTTCTTGTATTACCCTAGCAGCTAGTAACAGATGGGAAGGGAGGAGAGCTAGACATAAAACAGAAGCGCTTCAAAGACTCTGTGTGAATGGGTGCAGGCGGACTCACACTTTTCTGCTTCAAGCTGGTCACGCCGTGGTGAGGGGACACAAGGCTGCATCGGTGGGGGCCTGTGCCTCCAGAGGGCACAGGGGTGTTGCGATAGGGCCGTGTAGTATCCAAACCAGTTCAGCGTGGTGATTCCCCAGCGGGAGTCAGCATCCATGCTGGAGCGCTACCGCATGCAAAGCCTTTGGGAAGCCCTGTTCCTCTTACGTGGCTGCCTCAGTTTATTTTGAGAGCCTGCGTTATGAGCGTTGTTGCCTGATGGTCTACTCCATATAAAGAGGACGTAGGGACATGAGGCAGCTGAACTACAACTCCCATGCCTCCTGCGGCGCTGACAGGTAGAAATACTTCAGGCTTCACATTAAACATTACATGAGTCAGACGCGTTAATTTTCCTTTTTATTGAAATTATGACTTTTCTACAATACGGATTCTCCACACAGAAAAATGTTTAATATAAATCACTGGTTTTTTCCTCTTGCAAAAACACTAGAAGTTCCAGGAAAAAAAGACAGGTCTGAGCACTGGTCCATACTGGGATGAAGAGCCCAAGCTACTGGGGACAGGGTGTGGCTAAGCGGGAGATGAGGAATGACAAAAAGATTGTAGGGGATCAGGTCATTATGAGCTGCCTCCTGGGCAAAGAGCTTGAATTCGAAAGCGTTAATGTTATGCTTGACTCTGCAACCTTAACTTCCTTTTGTTATCAGTTTACTTGCTGGTGTATGTGTATTTATAAGTAGAGCCCTACCAGATTCAGACATTCATGCAAATATTTCATTTGGCAATTACACTTTAAACTAAATTTCAGTCTGACTCTGCACTTGATAAATTATATTAAAAATATACTGCGGACTGAATCTGTGAATTTTTATGTAGAGCTTTTTAAATATTATAAACTGTTACTTAGTTCATATTTTCTGAAAACCTGTACTGAGGTTTGTTGCAGAATTTCTGTTCTGACTTTCAGACTGCAAGACACATTCTGTCTCTGTTTTCTACAATTTAAGATTTTCCTGCCAACTCCTTATAGAGCTCCACTTCCAATATGTCCTCAGGGAAACCACTATAAGATAGGGGGTTTGTTTATTTTTAAGCTTTTGAAACTTACCTTTTGCTCAGTACTTGAACCAGTGAAAATTAAATCAGCAGAAGGCCTTCCTTTTGCTTCTATAGATTTCAGACCAGGTTCTAAGTGCTATTTCATTCCTATAAAGTTTGTGCCCTTTTCCCCTTCAGATGTCTTACCAAAATGAAAATCCAAATAACAATGAAATTACTTCTAGTGCTTCTCCTCTCCCTGCCTTACTCCCCCTTTTGCCCAATATCAAAAGGTTAATGAACCAAGGCCACACTGTTTAGATTTTGTACCAAGTACAAAGAAATATGTTGT
This sequence comes from Fulmarus glacialis, assembly GCF_000690835.1. Classification (NCBI taxonomy): domain Eukaryota; kingdom Metazoa; phylum Chordata; class Aves; order Procellariiformes; family Procellariidae; genus Fulmarus; species Fulmarus glacialis. The sequence goes on from NW_009228747.1 coordinate 57,389, forward strand.
GAATAGCTGATAAGTGGCATGATCAATAACAGGGAAACGTCTTCCAGCTGGTGTTATATAAAGGAAAAATTATCAACAAAGACCCTGGCATTGTCAACGTTGGTTTGTAATATATTGATAAGTTACAGATTAGTCACTGCATTTTAAACAATTGTAATGTTGACCACTGAACCGTGTATATTTGGATCATCAAACATGCTAAAACTCCATTTCTGAGTGTAATGGCAGACCTTTAGGTTGTGCCTAATGAACTTCTCCATAGCATAAACTTAGTAGCTTTCTAACAGACTTTTTTCAAACATTGCTTGCCATTATGAACCTAGTTCAAAACAGTAAGTACAAAAGCAAAGAGATGTTTCAGCTTAAAAGCAGGCATTTCCCAGGTAACGGAGGTATGGTTATTTTTAAATGAATTTGCTTAGTATCCCTGAAGACTGAATGCTATTTGGCAATCATGAATAAAATTCTTGAGCGGCAGCTCTGTAAATTCTAGTGTAACTCTTGTGGCACTATATTTTGATTAACAAACTAGCTGTCTGATGTTCTCTAAAAATTCTGGTGCTGTGGGCATTTAATGGAGCCTAAGAACATTTACAAAATGTAAATTTATTAAAAGTATTTTGAGGAAGAAGCAATATCTTAGAAGCAATATCTTAGAGGAGATCCTATGGGTGTATGTTGTGGTTTAACCCCAGCTGGCAACTAAGCCCCACGCAGCCGCTTGCTTACTCCCCCCCGGTGGGATGGGGGAGAGAATCGGAAGGGTAAAAGTGAGAAAACTCGTGGGTTTTCTGATAAAGACGGTTTAATAGGTAAAGTGGAAGCTGCGCACGCAAGCAAAGCAAAACAAGGAATTCATTCACTACTTCCCATCGGCAGGCAGGGGGTTTGCCACGGCCAAGAAAACAGGGGCCGGTGTTCAGCCATGTCCAGGAAAGCAGGGCTCCATCACGCGTAACTGTTACTTGGGAAGACAAAACACCGTAACTCTGACTCGCCCCGCCTTCCTTCTTCTTCCCCCAGCTTTATATGCTGAGCATGATGTCATATGGTATGGAATATCCCTTTGGTCCATTGGGGTCAGCTGTCCCAGCCGTGTCCCCTCCCAACTTCTTGTGCACCCCCAGCCTGCTCGCTGATGGGGTGGGGTGAGAAGCAGAAAAGGCCTTGACTCTGTGTAAGCACTGCTCAGCAGTAATGAAAACATCCCTGTGTTATCAACACTGTTTCCAGCACAAATCCAAAACAGAGCCCCATACTAACTTCTGTGAAGAAAAGTAACTCTATTTGGGCCAAAACCAGCACAGTATAGCACTGAAATTTGTTATGGAAGTGTGTAGAATTTTTTTGGCATCAGAATTTTACCTGTAATTTATGTAGACAAAGGCTAAGCACAAGCATGTGCTTTCATATGCACAACTTTCTTGTGTATCGATTAATTGCCCAGCAGTGTTCATGTCTTCTAGACACTGAGTAAAATCTTGGTCCTATGAAAGTCAATGGGATTTTTGTTATGGACTTCCAGGGAGTCAGGATTTTATAAAAACAAAAGTTAAAAGGATTGTTGGATGTAGGCTGATTTTCCAAAATCCATTCGCAATTTCACATTTCCAACTTTGTTCTAACTAATAATGAATAAATTACTTGGAAAAATGCCTGTATAGGGAAGAAAATGAAAAGAAATTCTGATTTTCAGCAAAATTATCTGTCAGAAAGAGAAGATGTATTTTGTAAACTACTGCTCTCTTCCTAACAAAAGTTGTCAACTCCCCAAAGACAAACTACTGTCTGAGACCTTAATGAACTTTTCTGTCAACAAAATAATTGTTGTTTTGAGATGAGCTGGGAAAAAAAGAGCATAGATAATGAAAAAACATTTGCTTTCTTTATTTTTCAGATCAGTTTATTTTAGAAGTAACTAATATTTTTGCCAAATATTTGTTTCTGTATTGCCTAGCTAAGGGCTTTTGGGGATCTAAAAATAGCAATGAGGGCAAATTTAAAAGCTCATTACGGATTAATATTTCTTCTGTATATAAAAAATAGGAAAAGTGTTAGAATGAGTAACACATCTAGAAAGAGTGGGATTTTAAAACTATCCCTGCATTTAAAGGAGCGAGAGTATTTTAAACATCTCTGGAATCTGTAGCATTTGTAAGATCTATTTATTAGCTGCCACAAGCACAACACTTCTAAGAATGAATAAAACCATTTAAACATTTCCCAGGACTCCTGAGACTGAGATGTGTGCTTTGCATGTATATGTAAACCATAAATATGAATGTGTGTAAGTGCGTGGGAGGGAAGAACAATTTTCCCTTCTTCCTCTCAAGAGAATGCCTGAAATTTAATTGAGGTAAAATAAATGTTCTTATCAGAAGGCACAATGGACCTTCCCAGTTTTGTTTGTGGCAGAGTTCAGGAGCCCTCCCCGTGGCTTACTCTACCTTCCCCCACTTCAGATATTAACCTGGACATCATGCCTTCCAAACATTAAATGAGCTGTGCGATGTTTTATTACATTTCTCATGTGGCTAAGCTTAGTGTGGCTTTTAAGTGTTCCTCGGTATGCCGTGCTTACGCAAGTTATTTTCTGCTGCGGATTGTTGATGCTGCAGCAACAGATAGAGTGATGTGCCTTGAATTTCAATGAGGAGAAGGCGTTGGTTTATTTTGGTTTTTTGAGTACAGAGTGAGTATTTTGAAAAGATTTGTAACTCAGATTTTTCTCTATTTCAGGCTTAAAGCATGAGAAATGAATTGTTTTAAGTGCTGCTGGGGAATAATTGTATGTCTTTAGAAAGTAAAGTAATTTAAAATGTCCTTATTTGTAACGTATGTTGTTTATGAAAATCTGTTTTAGCTGTTGACTTATATTATATTCAGTGTGGATCTCCACAAAATGCAATAGAACAAACAGAAACCCTAGAGCACTGAAAAGCTAATTTTTATGAGACTAATTTTTACGGAAGTGGACAAAAGCAATGGGTAGAAAGTTTGCCATTGAGAACCTGAATTGTAACTAAATTAGACTTTCTTTCATGGCACTAAATTATTTCTGATCTTGTCCTGACAATTAGGGAAAATTTATAAGCAATGAGGTGGGCAATTGAAGTGATGTGTATATTTTCTCAAACTCCTTTAGGGGATTAAAACCTTTCAGTGTGTTCTATCCATCTGCTTATTTAGTGCTTGTGTTATTGGAAGCAATCCTTTCCTCTTCCAGCAGTGATGCTTAGATCCCTAGTTCTTAAGGGTTGTGTATGAAACAGATTTTAAGGGATCCAGCCCTGATTAGAACAGTTAGCCTGTTAACGTCCTATGTATTTACAGTGGATTATTTGAAGGGAAGCAGGGGTTAAGTCAGCAGGTCTCTCGGCTTCCCCAGGGGTTAACCTGGCAGCCTGTTTGGCACACACAGGAGGGCTGACAGGTAGCAGGATTTGTCTAAGCAGTGTGCATGAGAGCCAACAAGAAAAACTGAATGCTCTGGATTAGTTTTGGATTATGTTGTCAGAGTGAAGCCTGACGGACAAACTGCAGAGGAATAAAATGCAATCTGTTTGGGGAAAGAGACAGCATGCATAGCTTTCATTTTTCAAGAAATGACAAGAAAAATCATTAATAATTTGTAAATCCGTGTCCATTAACTTTTCTCTTTGTTATCCCAAGACAGTCTTTTTAACATGATTTTGCCACTGTTCTATATCTGTTCTTTCTTGTGACAGATGGCAAGATAAATATAAAATTGCAATAGTACAGTACAAACCAAAGGGAAAAATATCTAGAAATCATAACACCTGGAATTGCTTAATATTTGGGAATATTGGGGGTGGGGAGGGGTTGTGTTTTTTCTTTGTCTTTTTGTGGTGGAAGATGAAGTTGAATATAATTTACATACTTTTCCTATTCTATAGTTTCCTTTGTGTGATCATCATTTATTTCAAAATATTGGAAACAACATTCCATTATTTTTTCCATTAAAGCAATTGCATTACCAATATTACTAACACAGCTGATTCCCTGTTTTTCTTCATCTGGTTATTTCATTATTTTACTGCTCAAGTACTTAATGTTTTACAAGAGGGGAAAAATATTTAAAAACCCAACCAAACAAACAAAAAACCAACTTTTTTTTTTTCCACCAGAAAGCATTGCATCATTTTTTATTGAAGTAGTGTTTGTCCTTGCAAATGTCACTTAGTTTGTTAACAATGACTTCTTTGTCTATAGAAGAATAGTTCCTGCTCATGAACTTCAGTCAGATTTGATTTTCAGAAGGTTGCCGGGGGCCAGGGGGGGAGGAGGAGACGGGACAGGCAGGCAGAAGGGGGGGGGGGTTCTACAATTACTCTTTTATATAAAGAAAGGAACACACTAAATGTAAGCTGGCAAATAAACTCTACTTAAGGACCAAATAAAGTCAGGGAAAGATTGTAAAAAATATTGTGGACTTGATCTTTTTTAGTCAGGTTTATACCAGATTTGTTCAGTTTTTGCAGAGTTTGTTTATTTTTACTAAAATGCCAAAACCATTTTATGGCATCCTTAGTACAAGAAAAAATGATTCATCATTTACAGCTGTTTGGATTGTGTTGTTGCTGAGGTATTAGCGAAGTAAACCAATTTGTAAATGTATTAGGACTAGAATTGTAATAGTACAGCCAAATAATTTGCAGGAAAACATTTATATGATAGATTCTGATTTTTTTTTCCTGCTTATGGATTATCCAAACGTAGAGTCAATGCATTTGGTTTTGGAAGAGCACAGTAAACATTGTCTATGAATTAATCTTGGTCTATTTACATTTGTATGCAGATTTTGTGGCTATTCGGTATATCAAATTTGAGGTGAGCTGGGTTCATTGTCAGTGAGTGTATGAAATGTGTATTAATGTTCTGTCTCCTAATCAATGATATGAGAAAGGTTTTGGTGCTAACATTCCCAGTTTTATTGTATTTCCCTAAAATGTGTTCTATCTGAAAGCAGTCTTGCTAGCTGTTTTGTTCAAATATTCTTGAAAAGTAAGTAGAAAAGTATGAAGAATTGCTGTAGCCAACTTTTACTTATCAGTGTAGAATTTGCTTTTGGTTATTAACTCAGCTTTGGCTAAAAGTAATGTTGTATTTTCCCTTGCTGCAGTGAGCCCGTCTGAACGTTAAGACACCAAGGCATCTCTGTTGAGTTATAAAGTGTCATTTTCATAGAGAGTTGTTACTGTTACGATTACAGTGTATAAAATTGTTGTTTTGTGCAAGTTAAATACTAATTTCCAATTGGCTGGTAGCGGCCTTGTTTAACAAGGGAAAAATAAAGGAATATTTTTGGGTGGAAAGACTTTGCAGAAAATTTCTGGAGAGTACCTCTTGGCTGAGGGAAGGGGAAAGAAGGAACTTCTGTACAGCTGCTCCCATGCCGCAGTCTTATCCCCTCAATTTAAAATAGCGGAGTGCATGATGTAACACAGTATTGCTGTTTTAATATTGGATGCTACATAAGTGTGTGTGCATATGTACATCAGCTTATTCATAAAATAATCTTAGGACATTTGTCTTCCATATATTTTTTTAGAAGTATTAGTTGGCTAGCTGGGAGTGTGAGTAAGCAAGTAGTAAAAATATCTCCTATAGAGTAAAATGTTTATGTCCAAACTCATCCTGACTGAGTCCCTGCACCTCACATATACTGTTGGCTAACTCTCTAGATCTTTAGAACTGCTTCCTTAATAGGAAACAGCAGCACAGAGTAGAATTCAGGCTGGATTAATTTGGGCCATGTTGCATGTCAAATTAAAAACATTAAATAATCTTTTAATATTAAGCATGTACTTCATTGCTTGTCTGACTCAGGGTGGCTAGATTTGGTCCTGGAAGCACTGTTGTTGGTGCATTTTATTCTTGTTTTGCACTGAATGGATAGAAGTCTTGTAAAAGCCATGTAATCTCTCTGGGCTTCTCTTTCCCCTTGAAAATAGTAATAGTATTTCATAGAAGTCGTAGAGACTGAAAATTATGCTTTGGGATTTTTTTTCTGGATCAAAGTTCAGTGATTTCATTTACATAGTTGTCAGCGCTTATAACTAATCAAGCCTTTCAAAAGTAATCATATTGTACTTCCATCTCTAAAATTTCAATCCAGATGAAATAAGTCTTTGCTCTAGTTATGGCTATTCATCAAGAAGTCTTCTGCAAGTGTTTTTTCAACAGTTTTGAAATGACCAGACAATCAAGTTGGGACAGCAATGCAATTTTGTTTGTGTCACCTTAAAGGTAATATGGAGGAGAGTGCTGGAGTAGCAAAGGATATGTTTAAAAGGCAAACAAAATTAAATGGTTTGCTACAGCCAGATTTCGATTTTGTAACCAATTGCCCACAATGAGGAACATTTATTTTCTTGAATTTCTTGCATCTTTTTCCTCTAAGATAAGTATTACAGGTTCAGATTTTTAAATAATGTATAACATCAACATTGTTTATATACAAAAGAACTAAGATAATTCACTTGTTTATTAATCTGTTTCTATGGACATTCACAATATCCATATTCACAAGCTTGAGTATTTGAACTAGTGAATAGGCCTGAGACATTTTTCGTCCTCCATGTTTCAAAAATAGCTTATAAACATCTCCATAATCTGTAGCTGTCAAGTGGTTATTTCATTTATTGCTGAACTAAAGTGAAAACTCAGCAAATGTACACAATAGTTGGGGCCAAAGGTCAAAGAAAACTGCTGAAATATACAGGCGTAGATGCAGTATAACTTATGTGAGGAATTTAATTAACAGCTGCTCACAGTAATATAGACCAGTATCTAATGGTGAATGATAGTCAAGACTTCAATATCAGTCTACAGAGAAAAGCCATCAGTTCTATTAGCACAGCATTGCAGCATCTTTTAAATTAATCAGTCTCTTAAGCTCTCCCAGGGAAGAATACTACCTAAGTAATGGCCAGCAGGAGCTGCATGTTGCTATAGTTTGTCCTTCCTGAAGACAGGTCTATTCCAGGCTTGCATAACTTTTCAGAACTGATGGGAATCATATCACAGTTTTCTATGGCTGCAAATCATTATTCCATGGGAATAAAAACAAGAGAAATGCTGTTAATTCTCTTACTCAGCTTTTAAGCCTGTCTACTTCGGGCCAGGTTGTCTGACCAAACTTGGATTAGTCATTGATTTCTTTGTCATGAATTTATGGGAAGTGGCAGGGTACAATAAAAAACTTCAGAATGCTCCTCTTTGTGACATCAGTAATAGCAACTTTAGGAAAACTTTAATATCCTGTTCCCTTTTTCATATAGGAAAAGTTAGACAATAACACATAGAAATAACTGAAGTAGTAAATTATCAAGAGGCATACAGTTTTAATGGAAGTAAATCCATAAAACTATTGCATATATCCTCCTGTTCTAGGGGAATAAAAGTCTGCATGACTTATTTATATGAAAGCATTTGTTAGGTATGTGCACTAAAAAAACCTTCCAAGCTACTGAAAAAATATGGCTTCAGTCTTGTTAACACTGCTTTAACAAGTTGTGATGCAAAGAGTAAGCAAAAAACCTAAGTTTTCCCTAAGTTGATTACTTGTATATCATAGTTTATTCTGCAGTGTATCATCCTTGATTCTGTTAGGCTTAAATTACGTTGTTGGTTCCAAACCTCACCTCAAAAGAAAGACCTATCCCAGCATTCAGTTCACACAGTCTTTAGCTCAGTCTCCTGCTGACTTCTGGTATGTCCCTTTAGGCAATTCTTAGGCATAAGAACTTATTTTGGAACTAGGACTATAGTTCTACTCTGCTCTGTTGCATGTTGCATGCAAAGGCTCTTTTTATCTCTGCGTCCATATAATAAATAGTGTGATCAAATACTCTGGTTTGTCTAGCAATGCAGGCTCTGTCCTGGTATTTCAAGGACTGATTTCTGGATGCTGTTTTGTCCTGGATTATTATTAGGGATATTGACTTTACCAGCTGGTTACACTTGCACTACTGCAGCAAGAGCTGATGCATTCCCAGGGCTGTGGTAGAAGCACATGAGAGAAGAGCCTACGTAAGCAGACAAGAGCTGTGCGTTGTCACGTGCAGCAGCGCAGAGTAAAGTGTCCCCTCTCACGCTATCTCTGTTGTGTTCCATGGCCTAACGTGAGAAATGAGTTTTCAGTATGTAACACCACAACCTTGTGATCCATTTTTTTTAAATTTTATTTTTAATCTGACCACCATAAACAAAAGCCAGAGACACTTTCTCAATAGCCACCTCAGAATTTTGTAGTCTCAAAATTAGTGCTGAGAGCCATAGCGGAAGTGGGAGAGTATTTTGTGTGTACGTGATGGTGGCACAGGTTCCAAGTCCCGTTTGTGGGAAGAACCACAGCCTTATAGAATCATAGAATCATTAGGGTTGGAAAAGACCTCTAAGATCATCAAGCCTTAATGGTGCTGTGAGCTGAAAAGAGCCTAGCTCATCTCTGAGACCCCAGTGCTTTGCAAGGTGGTAAGTGAGAGATAGCACAGTTTTATCTATGAAAAGAGCAGATATGAAATTGTTAAGAGACAAAAATAGCATGAGCTAAAAGAATAACTTCTTACAGAAGTGAGAGAGTTTCTGTCTCTCAGAAAAGAGTGATCACCAAAATACTTTTCACAAGTTCACAAATTTTTCTGACTCAACTCAGGAAAAAACTCTTTGGAATACAAGCTTGAAACATCACATCCAAACATGTTATGGGAAAGAGAACTCCAGCGTTCACACACAGATCAATGCCACCAGGCTCCTCTGGGCTACAATTGGCAGTGCTTTTCTCGTTTTGAATTTTCCTGCATTTAAGTCTTGCGTCTCCCAGATTTCTCAAAGATATTTTCAGCTTCATTATCCTCTTAATGATACTGAATTCGTAATGCACTCCCTTCCAACCTTCCAGTCTCTACATCTAAATATAAACACACAGTATATATTTAGTTTGTAGAAGTTTACAAGTTGTAAGAGTGCATGGATGATGCATCTCTGCTTCCTCCCTTAGCTTTGTGATATTTCTCAATATATACAGGCCTGTGAAATGCTGAGTGAGAGATCAGTGTTTCAATATTAGCTTTTTTTATATATAGTAGCCTCCCTGCATTTACTGGTCATCCAAACTCTACTTAAGCAGTGACATCCAGTGCACAGGTTTGAGGGGGCTTGCAGGGTTAATTCTGTCATTACTGTGTTGACATGAGGCATGTTACAGCTTTCAGCTGAAAATGTTACTTGTAATCTTTTAATCCCAAATTAGGTCAACATTTTATCAAGTTAATCTAACATGAAGATTAATTAGGCTAGTTAACACGCGCACCGAGGTTATTTGTTTTGAGTCTACGTTTAATCAAGGAGTTAGTCCTTAACACAATAGACAGCCTCCCCTCTGCCCCCTAACCCTAGCTACAGCTCATTCCATCATTTTGATACCGTGCACTGTTTAGGACATAAAATTAGGAAAAGGCTAAATTGAATTTCTTATTCAATCCACCCACAAGCCCAATGGAAACAAAACCAATCCCTTGTGGTATGAGAGAGATGGATTTTCAAAAATTGTGTAGATTTTCAAAATTAAATCTATCATAGATTAATTATTTTTTTAGGAAAAAAATGCCATTAATATTAAACTACTCTGAAATTTATTTTTAAATCATTCCATAGCATTCCGAGATAATTCTTCATGTAAGAATTATCAGCATTTGAAATGCGGAAGATGCATGATGTTTTCTAAAGCGAGATTGATACTACCATTAAATCCTTAAGACTACAAAATGCAGAATGGTGGAAAAAACTGTTGAGAGAAATGTGCCAGGCAAAGTGGAAATTTTATCAAGAGAGTTTCTCGGGTCTGCATTGGAGTTTCTCTGAAGATCAGGCTGTCTCAACAGCTGACACTATGCCTGCTAGAGCACTCACCTGAGACATAGGAACCCTGGTTTGGACTACAGCTACTGGGCCTGTTTTGACTCAGTCTCTCAATCTCAGGTAAATTTTAGTAACCAGCAGACAACTAGGAACTATAAGGAAAAGGAACTTTCTACACTTTTTAGAGTATTTACCATTCTGAAAACTGTTTCCCAGCACAGAGGAAAGCACCTTTCAGTTTTGTGGGTATATTTCTACAGCCAAGGAAAACTGTTCTTGATAGTAGTGAAAGAAAGTAGTTTTTCCCTAGGGCAGGATGTCTTTTAATAGGAAATTTTAGTTCTACTAGGGCACTTGAAATTACCTGCTGCAATCATGCTGTCTTTTATTTTTCTTTTTGTTACCCTCAAAACTTGTTGCTCTTGTGGTGTTTTGAAGAATAAGAACAATGGCATAAGCAGAATGGAAAAAAGAACTGGTTTCTTTCTTTACCATTTTCATGCCATGTCCCTTCCAAAAAAAATGCTATTTAGTATAGTTGCGCTAAAATTAAATATCTAAAAGGAGGGAAGAGAAGACAGTTTGTATAGAGGGAGGTGGCATAAATCTGCTAACAGGGGTCATTAGACTGGACAAATGCCTTTCTCCCCTGAGTTTGCTAGATAAGGAGAACCTATCTAGTAGTTAAAAATTCCAAGAGTCATTCTGGATAGCATTACCGACCCCCCTGGGTGTTGCTGCAGAGTTCATGCCCTGTTTCATCAAATACCCAGTGACATTCACCAGGGGCCATGCTAATTATAGGGATTTAGCAGACAATGTCTAGGAACATTTCATCACAAAATAGCATGTCTTTGTCTACAAGTATTGGTTTGTTGATATGCTAAGTTAGCAAAAAACCGGTGGTAAAATGATTCTGCAGTTTGTTAGTGTATCTTTACAGCAACATTAATCAACATATTGAAATGTTAAGATACAATCTCCCCTGCGTTTAGCGCCAGCAATACTGTGCTGTTTTGCAATTACATGGAGGAGAAGGGCTCAAGGTAGCTTAAAAATTCATGGATTATACATTAGTTCAATGTCTTCTAACCCAATTGTTTTAATGAGCTACATGGTTGATTCACTATAAAACATTTTTCTTGGGCAAGAGTTAGACAATCCTGTCTTTTACTTATGCCAGACCTATTCAGTAGTCTCTTTACTGAAATCAGGGGGGAAGGGCGGGTGTATGATGATAAGGGATGCAAATCAGACTCCCATTTTGCCAGTTGAATTGTTGTTTGGTTCTCAGAGAGCAAAGCTTGTGATTACGGAATGAGGTCCCTTACTCAGGTCTGAGTGCAGAGACAGACGTAAGCAATGCTACAAGTTAGCTTTACCAGAGTGCAACCCATAGGCTTTCCTTGCACAATTCGTGGAGGCTGGGTACCTCGGAAAGCTGTAAGAATAGCCAGCTTCTGAATGGTGAGCAGCCTACTCCACTTACCTCAAAAAGCTATGAAGAATAATACATTCCAGGTAGAGAGGGGCTTAGTCCCAGAGGTCACATTGCCATTGTCACTGACAGCCTCTCTTGGAGGTAGGTACATGACTCACTTCTTTTTAAAAAGAACTGGAGCACAACCCATCCATTACTTGCAAAATGTTGGCAGTGATTGTGTGATATCTTCAGTGTTTGGGTCCCACTCTGGCCCAGTCACTGCATTACAGTCCATACATTTTAACTCTATTTTTGAAACAGAATAATTCCAGCAGAAAATATGCATTGCCCCACTCACAGTGGCCTATAGCATGGTGCTTCCTGTACTATCCAGGGAGCTGATGGACAGGAGGGTCAAACCAGTACCACTCTGATTCTAAGAATATGCCAGGTGGCATGTCCTGTATGAAATGTGTGCCTACACATGACTGCTAGGCATGCCAAAAATGTATTTTCTCCATCAAATCCATAAGGGGATTTCTAGAAGGGAGTTTACTAACATAATTCAAAGGACTCCAGGGATTATACAAAGCCTAATCTCATTTTCTGTTTCCAGTACACTTCATGTAGTTTGTACATTGTGGAATAACTTGAAATTAACAGTCAGTCTCTCTCTCTCTGACACACACATTTCTACTTATACATGAAATTTATTATTTTTTATTCATCAATTTACAGTAGTTATTGTTGTTTTATTAAGGATTTATGTATGGAGGTGACAATTGCCAGCCAGGTTGGGACTCAGTTGCACGGGCACAGTACAGATATTATAAAATGATCATACCTGCCTTTTAATGGGAGCAATCACAAATATTTACTTAGTTAACGAAAATTTTGAAATGGACTTAAGTGGACTTTTAAGTGGACTGAAAATTAACTTCTGTGAAAGCATATGGATGTTCAGGTCTCCTGAAAATTAACTCAACTACTTAAGCACCTTAGGAGTATAACTTCTGGCTGGCAAAAATCTGCCAGATATATTAATGATGATGGAAATAGTAATGAGATAAATAGGTGCAAATGATGAAGCAGAAGAGTTGAATTGACAAAGAGCTAGTGGGATAGCAACAACAATGGCACACAGCATAGAGATCACCTATCACTGAATTTCAGGAATGTTTGACATTACTAGTAGATATGTCATGATCATCAGGAGGCTGTTGCCTCCCCCTCCCCTCTTCCCTCTCTCCTCCCCCCACCCCCCTTCCCTTTCCTCACCTTTCTTTTTCCAGTTATTATCACCTTTTCTAGACTGAGGTTCATCTCCTTTGCCTTTTTATTTTTTCTGAGAACAGTTTGCGAGAGGCATATTTGTCTCATGCTCTACATCGTAGCATTTGTTTGCAGAGCTACAGGGGCACAGGCAACACTATTCTCCAAGAGATAACTCTGCACTGGAGTGCACAAAGTGTTTCAAGCCATTTTGGCACTGCCTGGATCCTAGTTGCATCTTCCCTATAGGGTTTTAGTGAGAACAGCCCTTATGTCCTCCTCATTCTCCAAAGCAAAGGACCTATGATTAGTTCTGGTCACAGGGTAAGGCATATAAGTGGGAAAAGGATTTGTGGTGGACAGGAAGGAGAGCTTCTGGAACCAGCTCTCACTTTTCTGCATTCGCAGAGGGTATAACCCACAAACAGCATTTATTTACTTAGTGGTGTTTTATGGTGGCTGACACTTGCAAGTTTAAGTTATGTAACCGTATCGTGATATTTTTATCCTTTTGATTAAATGGTTGGAAATATAAGATATTTAGTTCCACGATTCCAATTTCTCTAAGAATTTAGCCTCCTTTCTAAAATCTTCTTGCAATATCCTACTATTGCAATTTCTTTTCTTTTTAACTGTGGGGAAAAGGTCTGCAGAGCATTTCTAGTGAGCTCACTGAAAGCTGTCAAATAAATGCATTGGCAGATCTGTTCATGTTTAATGGCTCCAATAAGTGCTACTGACAATTCTAATCATATATGTTTTTGCAGATACACTCAAACCCAGACTATACAAGGTCAGTTCACATAATCACACCAGGTTTCACTTTCCATAGTGTTTTTTTTTAAAAAAAACTAATGAGCTCATTTGGAGATTAAGAGCTTATTACAGGTGAATGTGATTTTTTTAAGTGCAAAAGACCATGCAGTGAAAATGCTAAGAGCCTGAGATGAGGAGGTGATTTCTAAATTATGATGCTGAGAAGTCATTGCTTTAGTTAATAAATCAGAAATTGGTTTGAAGACATACAGGCTTATATTATTTGTATTTCCTCCTAAAATATTTCAGTATTGTTGTCATCAGAGAGCAGAGTCTTTGATCAATTTGTAAGTCATTATTTTCCTACATTTCTGGTGAGAAATGAACATTGTATATAAAGTTTTATTCCTGGAGATGGCCCTAAGCAGAACACCCATCTTGTTTTTATGAAAGTCCCAGGGAGACTGCACTCAGTTATACTCTAATACAAATAGCCTGGTACACAGCACTCTGTGTAAAGGGAATGTATACAATTTTATGAATGGGATTTTTCTAAAGCTCTCTGAAGTTAAAAGGAGTCCAAAATGAGTATTTAGAAAGATAAGGAGAAGAAAAATTATTTAAAAAAAAAAAAAAGATAATCTCAAAAGCCTTTTTCCTGTGGGTGTTTGTAAAGGATAGAACGTTATCAAATGCTTACTACTGCGCTCACCTATAGGATGTACATTTATTTTTTCCAAACAAATTTATTGCTTCAGTACACATTTGGTTAATGGACCTCTGTGACATGGAAGTGCTACAGGGACTCATTGTCTTCATCTCTTCCTGCTGTCCTTTAAGTCAATATTAGTTTATAGAGAAGTGCCACAGTGCAATTAATTTGTCCTTCCAAGAATTCAGATTCATAAATCAGCCTCTTTCTCCCTCTCTTTCTCTTTTTTTCTACACGCTTCATGGTGAGGTAAACATTTGGGACAGCCAAAACTTAAAAGGTTGAAAGGTCTAATTCAGAAATGGCTCCCCAAACAGGATGCTTATCTTAAACATACAAATTTATCCAAACCTTTGCACGTTTACCTTTTTCCATGTGCCATTATTTTCTTTCCAACTCACTCAAGCTATGCTCCTTACCCTCATGCTATTTTTTTTGATGGTTCTTTTTGTTGATATGGATTAAATAATTTTTTAAAAGCTATTCCAATCTTCATTGTGCTGAACAGAATGCAAACCATTTCTGGATTCATTAAAGCTCAGATAAATACTTTCCTGCCTCTCTGTGACTCCCGGTAGTCCTCTTTAACCCACTGTCTTGCTGAAATCCTTCCCCATGTATCAGAGAGGCTGGCAATCTCCTCTGCGCAGGCTACTGTCTTCAGATCTTGTTAGCTCTTGGGAACCACAAGGAGACCCCAAGTGTTAGGATGTGGATGAAGTAGGCTACCAGAGAAGGTGACAGGTCGGATACACACACCTCATCAGTCACATCACACTTTTAAGATCAGGGCCTATATCAGGTCAGGTAACTCACTAGGTCAGGTGGGGGGCGGGGGGGAATGGAGTCTCTTGGGGGTTATGAGGTAGAAAGGAGAAGACTGAAATGAAAGTGTCAAGAGAAAGGCTGGGGGAAGATGAACAGATGAATCTCGAAGAACAGAGGCAAAAGATATTAAAACAGAAAGAAACCAAATTTCTCAGAACTTTTTCAGAAATCCTTGACTCCTTCCACCTTCATCTGTAATCCCTTATTTGTCAGACTCCTTCAGCTCTACAGAGGAACTTGCATTCTGTTTTAAATCTGATTCTCATTCTGCAACGGTGGAAGCTAGTGATAGAGAGAAGGTCTCACCATTACTTCTTCTCTCCTACTTTATTTAGAAATGAAGTAGTTTTTTCACACCTTTTATTCTTCCTGCCCCTTCTGCCAGGAGTACCAATGGAATTTTCTTCAGAGAGTAGCAAATAAGACATAAGTATAACACAGTACTGTGTTAAATTTCTAGGTTCCAGGGTTCTCAGGTTTTCTTTCCTTTTTGTTTTCTTTTGCTGCTCTTTTCAAGGACTAGTTTGCCAGCATTTCTGTGTGAGGAGATGGAATTTATTCCAGTTTGAATCCACTTCTTGGGCTGTTCCTCAGTTGCTGTGGAATAAGTAGTAAGTGATAATAGCAGCAAGTACTTCTAATGCTCTGCAGTTGATACTGCATCCAGATGAAATATACCTGATGAAACTTCCCACTCCGCCAAATAACTTTTTGACATATGTCATTATCACCAGACTGGAGTGGTTTTCAGCCTTTTGTACAAGGGATTCTATCTGTAATGGAAGGGGAATAAAACCTCTCTCTAATAAAATATTGCACTCCTTTGGGAAGAAGGAAAACCAAATTCAGGTTCCCACATCTTTAACAAATACTTTACCAACATCTCTAGAGAAAACCCAAAAGCACAAGGATTCTGCTATGTAAGTACAAATAGAACTCATCCCCTTCTTTTCAAGAAGCAATTCGTATATGACCAGTCCTGAAACTTTTGTAGGTTTTTCATTTTTGTAGTGCCTTCGCACCCATAATGGAAAGATTACATTTCGGTGATTGCTTGCAAAGCAAAGGACATGCAGAATCCAAAAGCCTCAAGTCATGCTGCCAGTTAATCAATTTCCTGCATGACAGTACTCTGGAAACTTAAATTTAGGTCTTTAAAGAGTTCTTGGAGACTCCCACTGCAAGGGGTGATGTTCAAGCACAACAGCACTCTATTCACTGCCTGAAGCAATCTATCTCCATTATTCATTCATCCTAAACTCAGACATTACATCCTTGAACATAGTCCTCTTCGAAAGTGCTGTGCTTGTAGCCTCATGCCTTTTGCACTATTCCTGAAATAACAAAAACGGAGAAATTACAAAGGAGAATGGAGAGCATTACAAATCTAAATGTTAACATGGAAACTCAAACTCTTTTGCTAAAAAGCAAAAATATATAACAGGGAAAATGTAAAAGGGAAAAAATGTAACAAGGTTCTCTTTCCATTAGCTCTGCAAAAAATGTAATCATTAAAAAGAGAAGCTTATATATTTACTGACAATTTTTTCTCTTTGTAAATACAAAACCAGTTAATGGCCTCATTGCCCAGTTTTGTCAAAGTGTCAACGTCCTAGTTTTTTTTTACTCTCTCCTCAAAGTGAATAGAAAATTATAGGACATAGAACTCCATAAAACCACATCCATATCCCTTTACATCTCTGTAAGTTCCTAAAACAGAGAGATACGCAGTCATAGTTATCAGAATATTTCCTGCAGGTATATACATTCGTATATATCAAGTGAGTAAAGTGTATATAAATCGTGAGTGAGCATCTCAGTTCCACCGTCATGGTTTAATCCAGGTCTTAAGCTTCTGAGAGTAGAGAAATAGTCTCTCAAAGATTATTTCCATATCTGTCAGTCACCTACATAGATGACATTACAGGTGATAAAATATGCCCTCCTGAGCACTCAGGCAAAAGTAAGGGGGTTCCCGTTAGAAAGTTAGCTAGTAAAGTTTAAAAAATACTTGCCATTTACTGCAGAATAAGTTTGTGTACAAACGTTGTTACAGCAAAATAAGAATTCTCTGCAAGTTCACACCTCCTCTTATTTTATGGTAGCTTATTTATAAATTCATATTGTGAAATACCAGTTACTCAAAGTACCATGTTTTATTTTAGTTATCCTTAAAAAAGGAATGAGGGATCCAGAACCACTTCCCCGAAGTTAGATCTATGACAGAGGCAAAGAAGGAATTGAAGGAGAAGAGGGAGGAGGGGAAAAAAATGTAGCGCAAGTTCAAAGTGAGCTCGGGGCAAGCCAGCCGGACTGGGACTAAGGAGTAAGAAATGTGTAACTGAACTTGCTACTAGGGCTGGCTGAAAGCTGAAATTTCCTTCTTTAGATAATGCTGTTGTTATGGGTTTTTTTTCCCTGAGTTAAGGTGAAAAAGCAAAATAACTAACTTTTTTCACAAAGCAAAGTTCAAAAAACAGTTCAAAATATTCCTCTTTTTTGGTCAATCTGTCATTGAAGTGTATCTCTCTGTGAGTCATTGCAGTGTCCTCCTCTCTCTCTACATAAAAGTGTTTGTTTTATAATTGTCAAAAATGTCTCTACAGAAAGTTCTACAACCAGCATTCAGAATTTAATATCCTTCTTGTGGGATTGTCTCTCTCTTCAATGTTTAAGACATTTTAGAAGTGAAATATAGGTGGGGAAATGTGTCGATCCATTATATGCAACTGTGAAAGAAAACCATGCAACTCTGGTAGACTCGTACTAGTTACTATTAATGATACCATGTAAGTTAGTGTGAAAGTATAGACGTGATTTTGAAAGAGAGAATTTGTTTACCCATGTTTAAAAGCTAGATATCCCTGTAATTGATACAACATTGCTTAAAAACTCAGTTAAAGGGGATTATCTGAGTGGAAGTTGTTGTTATCCTTATTGGAGAGACATAGTACTACAATTCCTGCAGCAAACAGGGTGATTTTTTCCTAGCTGCATGTTCCAGTCAAGCTGAGATCAAACATCCTGATTATTCTTGGCAAAAGAATCTCTGAAGCTTATTGAACTATTCTGCAATATTACTTACTGTTTGGCTTCTTGGGACTTTACACTGTTTCTACTCAGTACTCAGCTGGAACTACTTTCCAGGAATTTCACTGGAAGATTTTACTGCCAGTTTAATCTCTACTTGCTTCCTGTTTCTTGGTTCCCTGTGATCCTATTTTCCACACTAGTTAATAAATTATTTACTTTTTTTTTTTTAATTTGTGTAACAGATATTCTATGACCAATCAGAAGCACCATGATTGTCGTTTGTATAGGGAGCTACCTGTCTCTCAGGGATGGATATTAATGCCATGTCTGGAAGTAGATTTATGTTTAGAATTACTGCTTTATGAATTTGGCTGTATGATACCAAAGGAGAAATGATTGGGTCTACTTATACATAGCCTTACCTAATGCTTAATGATTAAAGCAAATGCCTTCTCTTTTTCTTTCCTTTTGCCATTCCTTTTCTTTCCGTTTTAAATCCACACTATCTGTTAGATAGCTTTTTATGGCAGATGTTAATTAGTTTCTCCAGCTTTGACAATAGAAAGTAAAAACCTGAGCTTAATTCCTTGGTTGAGCTATATTTACAGTTTATTTGTAGCACCAAAATTAAAAACCTGTATTTATAACCTGGAGGAACTGCAGGTAGAATAAAGTTGGGTGACTTAACATACTGTTTTGACAGTGGACAGTATTTGGTGAAGTGCTCTATATGAGGCAGGTGGGGCAGACTGCTATTTTGCAGCCTACCACATCAAAGCGTAGTGCCTTTCCTCTCTACTGTTAAAAGGAACTGATGGGAATCAGAGAATGATAGACAGTCTTCTTAATTCAGGCCTTTGAAAGTTAGATAGTCTCAACCTATTAAGAAAAGAAGAATATTGTGACCATATGTCTCATCTGTCCCATATTTGGCTTCAAAATCATGTGATGGTACATGCACACACACAGACTGCATTCATATATCTGGGAATTGCCAGTGGTCATAAAGTACTAACATTTTTCTTACTCTAAAGTGCCAAATCAGAAGAGGCTGACTACAGCTTAACAATAACTTATTTACTGTTTGTTCTTACTAAGAGTTTTGGTGATTGTATGTGAGGTACCCGTACTTTTAGTTCTTTCAAAATGGATTTTTCTATCATCTATATTTACTTTGCTGCAACACTGGTCTGTAGCGCTACTGAAAGACATTCAGTTACAATAGTGAATAATAATTTATCAAAGTCTCGTACCAAAATAAATGAATAGTCAGATAAAATCCCAAAGGTCAGGGAACAAAGTGAAGCAGACCACCTGGTCCTGGGGCTGCATGGGAGAAATGGTGTCTCAATCAGAGACACTTAAGGTAGGAAAAAGATGTTCCTGAATTGATCATAAGTAGGGCATCACGCTATCGTGAGGTTTATGATGTAAATACTGCTAAGACAGGAGATGAAAATGAGTCGAGTTCTGCAAACATGATTTGGTGAATCTGGATAGATTTGTAAGGATACCAAAGAATCTGAACACAATCCAAGTTTTAGACAGTTTCTGTGCAAATTTACAGCATCTGCTGGAGTTGGTGCAAATCCAAAGACTGAGCTTGATTCTAGTCTGATGCCCATTTCATAAACGAAATGAGATGGGGTTGACAACAGAAATCTGACTTGGAGGGGAAAAGGCTATCTTCTGCCATTAATTTGTACATGCTGTACCAGAGCTGAGCAGATACACAGGACTGCATTCCACCTTTACAGCCCCTCTTCCCTGATTCCAAAATGATGAGGAAAATTTTCCAATCTCTGAGGTAAACTAATGCAGATTAATTACAGTTCTGCCTTTTGGTTTTGTTTCTCACTTGGAAGGTAGTTTTGTGGCCAAGCATTAGCTAAACAGGTTCTTTAAATACACCCATTCCCTGGCCCTACTCTGAGCTGACATTTAAGTATTGAGCCATCTTGCTAATGCTATGCCACTTAAGTGTGTGTTGTGCTGGAGCAAATCCCTAGTATCTTTATTCTCCTTCTTAATTTATTGCAGTCAGAGGAGTGCATGGCAAGAGAATTAGAGCCTCTGATTTGGGAGCAGAGTGCACTTGATTTGAAATTCCAGAGGGAAGCCCACTCTAAGATGTTCATTCAAGAATCGCTTGTTCTTGGAAAGTGTATGTGCTGTTCATTGACCAGAGCATGATTCAAATATCAAGTCAATGTGTGGTTTGAAATGTTTGCCCTCTCGCAGGGCTAGACATGCTGGGGTACATGCTGCTGGTAATTATCTGTAATCTAAATCAAACTTTGGTTGTGCAACTACTAAGAGGGAAGTGACATTTCCTTACAAACCTTTCTAGCTTTACAGTTACTGCATTAACCTTGCAAAACAAAGATGATTAGCCTGTCTGACTTTACAAGCCATATACCAAATCTTTACATGGCTGAGCTGTATTTGATTGAGTATACACTCTAGGAGCGTGGCTAATGGTGATGGTTGCCCCACAGCCCATTTCACATGTGCCACGCTTGGGAGTTTGGCTGAACCCCAACCTGACCCGGTGATAACAGTGTCTGCTGGCTCATTTCCCCCTACCAGTGACAAATTGTCTGTTCTACTGCCGCTCTTTGCTGATGATGCGTTCTTGTCTCAGCACAAATGTTGCAACTGAATTGCTTGCAAGCCAGATGTGGCTTGAGGGCTACATGTTGGCCACCTCTGTTCTATGAAAGAGGAGAAAGTCTTCTGTCAAAAATGGGAGTGCTTTTCACTGATTGGAAAAGCAGTTTCACTTCTGCTGAAAATGCAAATGTAAAAATGCATACCGATCTTCAGGAAAAGTAGAACTGTCAAAATTTTCCTTGAATAGAAACACTCAAGTAGTTTTGTGTCAATAATGTCCTAGTATTATATGTGAAACATATTGACATGGCATAATATTATATATATGTAAAAAATACTGTATGTTCATACAATGTTATATACCTTGTAGTACGTATAAGTTATACTGGATATATCACTTTATGAAAAATTTAAAAGTTGTAGTAAAACCACATACTCTAACTGAAAAGGTACTACTAAAAGTTAGCTATCCCTGTCTAGAATTTGCAATATATTTGCAATCTATAGCTATACACGATTTTGTTTACTTTGAATTATATGGCTCCTGTAGCCTAAAGAGAGAAGTGAAAAAGACATGGTCTCTGAAATTTTAACACAAATACTTGTTTCTTTCAATAGGGAAGAGGACAGGAAGGAGAGGAAATTCTTGCACTGTTTCTTCTTCTTTCTTTTACTTTCCTCTACTTCCTCTCCTTCATCTTCTCTCGATCATTTTTTTCTTCCACTCCCCAGAGATTTTGTCATGTAGCTAATACCAAGTTGTCTGTCAATAGCAGGTGTTGACTTTCATCAGCTTCCAGTTGCCCAAGCAAATGGAATATAATGCTGTTTCACAATTCAAGGGGGGGGACGGGGAAGGATGATGAACAACTCACAAGTTATATTTTGCTAAGTGAAAATTTTCTAGGAGGAACTTATCATTTTAAAAGTGTTAAATATGTACTGTTCCATTGGAAATCTATCGGAGTTATAAGTGTGCTGGGCTGATAAAAATCAAGTCCAGATAGCCATAAAGCTCTGAGACAGTATATTCCATGCTAATAAGAGACCCTTTCTGGCAGACTTGTATTTGGGGGCAGGGGTGTGGAGAGGGCTCTTTTTTCTTGGAGAAGATGATTTATTTTCCAAGTAAGGTTACATTTTTAGAATGTTCATGTTGATTATAAGTAAGGTTTCCTACATGAATCTCTTCTGTAGTGACTGAGAATCCTTTTCATAAAGGTGTGGGGGTTTTTCCCAACACTGTTTTTGGCATGTTTCTCAATTCCATTTAATAATACTAGGAATAATATATACTGGGAAGGTCAAAGGCAAAGCGGAGAAATGAGACTTAACAGAGGGTACTAGTAAACCATTCTAAACTGATTAGGAAGATGAAGGAATTTAACACATTATAGATTAGCTCTATAAAGAGAAATAGTAGCTATAAGAAAAGTTCAAAATGGCAACAGATATAGTCAGCAAACACAGGCTAGAAGATAAGATGGTGTTTGTGATACAGTGATAATAGAACACATATTGTGTAATGCTCATGGCTAAGTTTTATCCAGATCATCCTTCACCTTCATATACCTGTCTGGCATTAGAGGAGGATAGTTATAGATTGATAGATAGGTATGTGCATATACACACACATGAAAAAGCATAATTTTGTATTTTTTATATATATATAAAATACAAACATATCACTAATTGTATGTTGAGTTCCAACAATAAGAAAAATTCACTTTCCAGTCACACACACACACACAAAAAAAAAGCAGTCATAAATGCAGTAGCCATTATGTCAATATAGTTTATTCTTGGAAGATATATGCTGAAAGTATACATGTGATCTCTACTCTGCAATTTGCAATGTATGCACAAACTATTGCTATATACAGTTTTATTTACATTGATGAATACTACCTCCAAAGAGAAAAATGAAATAAACTTTCTTTTTATATACAGGAATAAACAAGTAGGCATAGCCTTCTTTAATTAGCATTTACAGCAATTTCAACACAGAGTTCAAAGGTGAAATAGACTTAGTTTTATGTACACTGGATCTTAGAGTTATTAAAGACTGTAAAACTAAAATTCAGAGGCTGAATTTTTGAAGTAGAAAGAAACTGCATTTGATTTGATTTAGATGTCTGTAAAGCCAACTATAGCCACATCTATCTTGGGAATTGAATGTGAAATATTTTCATTACTAATCTGGTGTTGGTGGAAATGTTTTATGATTTTGGCATGCCTACTATCAGATTAAAATGCAACAAGATAGTAACAAGAATGGGTTTATTATTCTTTTCTATTTCACTGCCTGTCTATAAGTGTCTCTGAGCAACTATTCTATTAATATCATGACAGTGTAATTGGGTAACCAAAGATGTCTGCGGGGTTTTAAAAGCTCTCTAATAATCAAGATGAGGCCAAATTGCCAACTGTTGTGCCCACAGATACTTTGAGGCACAAAATTGAAAGCGCAGAATGTGAAATCCATATGTTGTATTAGATTAAATAATCAGCATTGATCTGAAATTAAATGTCTGGTCTAGTATGCACATAAATTGTATATTCGGGAGCAAATCTTGTAAAGAGCATGAAATTTATCTGACTGAAGATCCTTTGTTATCAGAACAGCAACCAGCATCTAGATAGGACAATGGATGTTTAATGCTGGTCATTTCTATATTTACCAACCACCTCACCCTGTCTGTTAGTATTCCCACAAGGATGATTTCCCAGAAGCAGTGTTTTTCCAGACTGTCAAGCATTTACTCATTTATCATACATAAAGCAGAAGTTCTCTTTCCAGCAGTTTATGGTAATAAAGAGAAAATGTGGAGATATTCTCACTTGATAGGATATAGTGGAAGTACCTAAAATGTTCTAAACCAGTCTCATCTCTGGCTCTACAAGCAGTGGAGGACTACTTGACAGCATTACAGTTGACAGCCATTGTAAGATTTAGCATGTGATCACTGTGTTTTTCATGGAAACTTGGCAGAATGTGGCAAATTCCATCTCATTCTCTTACTCTCCCTTCCTTTTTTCCATACTCTCCTACTGTATATACCATATCCCATTTCAGAACAGCAGTGAGTGACTTCAGACATTTCTCAGGGATTATCACACTTCATGGGAAGCAATATATCCAAGGCATCTAAAAATGCCCCAGAAATGCTTTGCTGGGAGTATTTTACTGGGACTAGCAGTACTCCATCTCACCTCCTACCTGCTGAAACAGGCCGATATTGAAAGGAGGCAAGATAACAGGGTTGTTCTTGTTCACAGTAGAGAATCAAAGCAGCACACACTACCTCAAAAATAATTGAATCTGATTTACGGGCTTGTTCAGTCTCCCTGAGTTCCTGTTGAGTTTGAAGGGGGCTAGGATTCATCCACACTTCACAATGTATAGTCAGCTTCTTTCAGTAACCAGCCATCACAGACTAGCTATAGTTTGCTGTTTTGCTCTAGAGTACAGTTGATGTTAAGAGAAATACTAATCTCCATTTTTACCTGCTGGTGAGAAACCGTGAAGGGGCCATTTAAAGACACTAATTTAAGCCATTTAGGTTTGGGTCATATCCGTTTATCAGAAGTCCAGTGTAGTGGAAAAGACTTGCCCACCTGAGTTGTTTTCCTGAGATGCATTGAAAGACCCCTAAAACACCAGGATGTACTTCAGAGGTTACTTCTGTATTAGTGAACCAGGCTGACTTGAGTTGGAGATGAGATGTGGCGTGTTGCCTAGACAAGAGCTACAGCTTTCTGTGGGCAGTTCCCAGCATGGACAATCACCAGCCAGAACCTCTGCCTTTACAGCTTTGCATCCCAATGATTAATCTGAGTTAATCCTCTGCTGGTTCCCTGCCTTAAATTTGGCGCTTTCCGTTATGAGGGCATGATGTGGGAAAATCACAAAAAGTGATTGCTACTCAGTGGGCTCACCTTTTGCTGCCATGCTCATATTGATAATTTTAGTGATGTATACATCACTATATACAATGTTGCTTAATGTTTTTGTTAATTATTATCTCAAACTGTAAACACAGGGTGACATAGAACTAGTCACTGTATTCTCCATCTGCAAAGTGATGGGCTTGTGT
Source organism: Fulmarus glacialis (assembly GCF_000690835.1). NCBI lineage: Eukaryota > Metazoa > Chordata > Aves > Procellariiformes > Procellariidae > Fulmarus > Fulmarus glacialis. Next base: position 82,008 of record NW_009228747.1, read on the forward strand.
GAATGTAAGTGGGCGCAGGATTTGGCCCTAAATCAAGAAAGTTTGACTTTGTGAAACTGTCAGGAAAAGGTTTGTGTATTTTCTCGGTTTGTGCAATGTCCAGCACAGTGAAGCCTCCTTTTCCTTAAGGCAGTGTCTTAATAGAAATATTAAATAACAATAGAGGTTAAAAGGCACTTAAAAAGTTGTATGACCCAGTACAAGAAAACTATCTGCCTGAAAGCGTTCAGTCACTTGCAGCAAACTGCCTTGACTTTTGTAAATATAATGGAAAAAATAGCCTTTTTTTCTGGTTGCTCCCTGGGCTGTTGTACTCCATTGGCCCTTTCTCACCTTAATTTCACCCCTCTCCTAGTATAAATCCAATTTTCTTGCTCAGGCACCATCTTATCTTTGGCTTGAAAATTCAATTCATACTACAGACTTTGTATAGCTTATGCCGTAAAGGCCTCTCACAAACTTCACACCTACATGCTGAAGATATAGTAAGACTGGAAAAGTAGAAAAAAACTGCTTGACATGAATGTGAAAATAAGAACTCAGGTTTTCACTCTCCATCGTGTTTTTATGAAGTGACAGAGTCTTTTGTTATGTTTCCATCTTTTGCATTTCAAAACTATCCAGAAATTGTTGAGACATTGGCACGATATTTTCCCTTTTTTGCTTAGGAAGAATGGTCAAAGGATGCAGCAATAGCTTTTATGTTTCGTAATAATGCTCTTGCTAGAGTGGGTTTTAATAATTTCCATGCCTATAGAGGCCTGGTTTAGAATATATATCATGAAAACAATTTCCCATCAATTTGAGTAAAAGGCAAGGGTGAATTTTCCCCTTGTGAACAGGCATTTGCTGTAGAGTGTCTCAGTGCACCCAAAAGTCTGCAGTCCCCTGCTGGAACATGTAGCAGAGAAATGTGGATGCAAGGAAAGGGATAAACAAAAGATAATGAAGACCAGTGCAGAAGGCGGCAAAGGGAGCAGAGAGAGCTCAGAGAGCTTCTCTGTTGAACTATTTAGTGCCTCATAGTTAGAGGTACCCCCTCATCTTCTGGACAACTATGCTGGAAAATAGCCCACTCTCACCAGCTCTATGTGGGAAAAGACCAAAAATTTATCTTTTTAAAAGCTCAATTTTTCCACACTGCTGGACTTTAACAGACCACTAACTTGGAGGTTTAAAGTCAGCATAAGCTTTCCTGACCTTCTCCAGCAAATCACGTTCTTCAGATGTCCATCTGCACTTCGTGCTCCTTCAGAACTCTCCTGAAGGAATTTCTTACTTGGGCAGCTTGGTATGTGATCACCAGAAGGGCATAGCCTAGGAAACTGTAAAATTCATTTATATTTTAATGAAAACCCTGAAACTTAAAATAGGAACTCAGTTGAACGGACCATGACTCATAGAAGGAGGTTCAGTTTACAGTTAATTTCTGTACATTTTCACTACTAGAGTAACTCATTCTTCTCAATTGATTGAAGCCACTGTGGATCATGGGGAGTGATTATTTGTCAGGGAGACCTCTAGAACCACATCAGGGCAAAGAGCTCAAGTTGCCAAAGTGACCTCCTGGATCACTTGCTCGTGTTAGGCAACAAGGAGCACGTCAATCCTTCTGTTGCCCAAAAAGCCCAAGGGACTGCTGGGATATGGACAATGCAGGACTGTTTGTCTTAATATTTATGAGTAAAGGGATTGGAGTTGTCTTCCCTTATGGAGTATCAGGCCTCTCCTTTAACATCATCCATAAACAACAACCTTTGTATAACAATTTGGGGGGGAGTTGGTATATTCTTTTACAGTTTTATTGGTTCTTCTGACTGCTGTGCAAAACCGTACCATAGTACACATGGGAACTCTTTCAGAAGCAGGATGATCCACCTGGACCCGTACTGAAATGCTATGCGGTGGAGACGAGAACCTATCTTGCCAGAGATGAGAGGACACCGTGCAAGGTCAATGTCATTCCAGAGAGAGGTGCAGGTGCTGCCTCCAGGCGAGCTGGTAAGACACCTAGTGGATTGGGAGCACACAGGCAGCCAGGCTGTTTTCTTGGCAACCTTTGTGTCTTAGCTCCAGGAAGAGCTGAAGTATTTCTGGCATAGGCTATTAATGGATAAAAAGCATGTGAACTTCAGCGATCAGTATGCTGCATAATGTCCCAGGGTAAAGATGAGCAAAGAGCACTTCAGAAAAGAAAAGGGGGGGAAAAAAAGACGAATTGAGCCAAGTGGGGTCTGTACTTTGTTCTTATATTTTTACTGGCAGAAACGCTGCTATAGTCTTTTGCAAAGCTTCAGAGTTCTCAATTTACTGTGAATAACTCTTGGATCAAGATATCAAAATGCAGTTTTAAAAAACTCAGGAGATTCAGAATATGGAAATTATTATGGCATATACTAGACAATCCCAAGATTTGTTTTAAAACTTCAGGGTCTTATAAACAGACTCTTCTGCTTTCTTAATATTTGTACTTTATAATTAAGTCTCCATGAAAGATATGGGGCATGACTTTACTGTTTATCTGTCTAAATTCTTATTCTGCTTCTGTGATTTCAATATCACTTCATCACTACTGTTATTAGTAAGCTCATGTTTTTGTGTAATCATACATTCCGATTTTTGCCATACTAAGTTCCCTATATTGAAAGCGTTTTTTTAGAGGAGAAGGAAGAGGGTTGCTGAAAAGCAATAACTTTTTTGTATAACAATCAAAAAGTACTTGGTGTATTCAATTAATTTTTTCTATTTCATTACGTGAAAAGTGGAGGGGGCAGGGAGAAGAAAACCTCTTTTGGCCTTAAGGAACATAGAAAAGTGTGGTGCTATAAGTACTTTAATAGATATGTACAGTAGAAGTCAGAATTATTTGTTACTGGTAAAGAAAAGTATCAAACAGGAAAGAACAACCCAACTTTGTGTTTGCACTCTGTTAAGGCTAAGGAAATTTTTTTTCCATATTGTTCTTTCAAAAAAAAATCCAAAACTACATTTTTTATATAATTTTCTTTTAGTTTCACATTAAAAAACCCACAAATATTTGATATAATTTTCTTTTAGTTTTGCATAGTGTAATTGTTTTAAAAGACCTGACTGGAAAATTAGACAAAATGAAAAAATATATGCGTTTAATATATTTCAACCTGAGAGCCAAATAACCATCTCACAAATAACCTATTCACACCATGAAGAATTCCATTTCAGCCAGTGGAAATACAATGGTGTGGGATCAGTTCTTGATCTGTCGAGGTCAGTCATCTAAACAGCATGTAAAAACCATACATTTGCAAGGAAAGGCAATCCCTTAATTGCTAGTGGAGGCTGGTGACATCTGAAAGTGGATAGGCAAAACTGTCATAGGTCCAAGACCAGAGCCAGTTCAGAGCATCTGGTAAAGATCACAGAGTGTTAAACTCGCATCTGCCTCTGACGCAGCGCCTTGTCTGTTAACTGCAGTCCTGTGTACCAAGTTGCACAAAGAAATGCAGATTTTAAGATCGCTCATTAGGTGGCTACTTTGCAGACTCCATTCTCTGTCTTCAGCTTTAGGGCAGTATCAAACATTCCAGGGGACAGATGGTTATTCTGAAGCACTTTTATTTGAACTGTGTAAGAGCAAAAATATTTCTTGGACTTTCTCATTTATGCTTTTGTCTATATGTATATGTATATATTATTCAGCTGCATGCAAATGTCATCTGTTTTGCGCATCTGTAAATTATAACGATGATGTTGAACAAGTAATTGTATATTTATGTAATGAAAGTGTTACAATAAATGTGAGTAATTAGAGATCTTGGAAGGACTGGCAAGCAAAATTATGAAGCCATGCAAAACACCCTTCTTAGTTTTTTGAAAAATTCAATTTAGTAAAGCAAGATATGGATACTGCTAACTGATTGTAACGACTTTGAAAAAGAGTTTCTTACGTGTGAAGCGGGTCAGGAAATTCATAGCTTCGTAATATAACCTGCATTGTATACATTAATCGGTTTGGCTAATATTCTTCCTGTTTTCAGAATTTGTGTTTATGTTGGTTATTCTCTAGTTAACAGAACGACACAATTCACAGACATTAAAATCTAGTAGCTTGTTCAAATTTGTTCTCCTGCAGGTATAATATATAGCCCCTTTGACACTGCGTAGTAAACTGATACCAAATTGGAAATTAGGCCCCAAAGCTGTGTACCAGCATTTACATCCAATAATAGGTAATAGCTGTTCAAAATGCCACATTGCAACATTCTCCTTAGCAAGCAAGCAAGGTATAAGCAGACAAACAGTGCGTGTAGTAAAATAACCTCACTAATATGTAAGTCCTTTATCAGAGTAAAATTCTCGCTGCCTACTAATGTACCAGGGTAGGGTTTCAGCAATTAAACATCTGAAGAGAGGACTCCAGGTTTTATGGGGTTTTGTGCAGGTACTTGTGCTGCAATTCTCCCGATGGCTGGCTGTGCCCGCAGAAGCAGGCAGAACCTGGGCAGCCTCTGTCCTCCCTTCAGCTTTTGGGCTTCCCCTTTTGGTGGCATAAGCTTAGGAGATGAATGTGAGAGAATTGAGGAGGAGTTTTACCAGGTAAAGGCTGAGGCATGCCAAAACCTGCAAATTGGGACGTTTGCTTAGTTATGGACAGAATGAAATGCAACAGTAGAATATAGTTAAGGCAAGGGCACGACTCTGCCTCTCACGCTGTGAGAAGTGGGGGTAGTACAGACAAAATTGGGCAGGCGTGGGATGAGACAGTGCTTAGTCTGATTAGCTTCTTTTATTGTATGACCTTGTCCTGATTAATTCAACCACTAACTAAGAATCGGGAAGACTGCCTGCCACCTACTGCCGCTGCTGCTTGCCCGCATGGTCTGCTTGCGCCCTTTGCTGAGAGGCACAGACACCTCCTCCTCACTCCTGCAGATCATCTGTGCTGCAGGGGTCGGGTGAGGTGGAGAGAAGGGGTCTAGGAATTGAGCTGCTGCTTGGTGTAAAGGTGTCGGACAAAGTACTGAGAAGCAGAGGAGGGTTTGGGAAAGCTAGCAGAGCGGCAAGCTAAAGAAAGAGCTTCCTTTCTAAGCAGATTGTGTCTAACAGAATCTATTTGTGGCCTTGATGTTTAGAAGCTAAAAGCTGCTTGGAGTTGAACTTACATTGAAGCTGCTTACTGAAAAGCTGAAAGGCCCTGTCTAATCCTTTTGTTGCTTTATCAGGTTGTTCTGGGAAAACAATTGCTTAATATGTTATATGGAGATCAGCTTTGACAGTATTATGTTGATGCAGGTCTCAGGGCAGATAGCAGCTGAGGCAAAAATGTTGCATAGGAAAAGTTACCTCATAGCAGAGTCCTACGTAGTAAGTTTTGTAGTTAGATTTATATGCTGAGAAATCAAGTAATCACTGATGTTTCATGCAAGTGTCTCCAAAGCTTGGATTTAACTGGATCATATCAACTGAGGGAGAAGAAACAGAAACAGCTTTCTAAAGCTGGAAAAAACAGGACAGGACAGGAGTACAGTACAGGAAGAAATGATGTGTGATGCACATGGCATCTGATTTCAATACGATGACTTTTTCCGCCCTCTTTGAAAATGTATCTGGAGTATGCCATTTGTTTTTATGTCTGCAGATTGCTTGGTTATTAAATTAAACATGACCGCTCTGTTCCTATCAACTTAAGAAAGAACTGCTGCTTTTGTAACTTTATAGATGGTTTTGTCAAGTAGATTTATAACCCATTTATTCAAATAATTCTTATTATCTTCAAAAGTTATTCCAACAAGTCTGGCACCTTGCAGTAGCTTTGTACCTTTGCTGTAATTGAAGTGAAGAGTTTGAAGATGATTGTTTCTTTTCCGCACTCTGAGATACAATCTTTCTGTCCTTACTCCTATCTATTTCTCCCCTGGTATTTTGGCTGCCAGTTTTAGTTCCTTGGACAGCACTGTGGTCTTTGAAGTTAGAAGAAGAATGTATCTTTCCACATGATCAATAGGCATTTGGCCATCAAGTCTCCACACCACTGTTTTTAAAAATAATTGCAAAAGTTCCGTCTAAGAGAGAGAGAGGAGAATAGATTCTTGAATGGCTAGGCATTCATCAGATGAGGCTGATACAAGGAGATGAAATAGGGAGGCTGGATCAAACTGCTACAGCATTAAATTTTTATGCTTTTTCTTTAAAATTTTTTGCTAGATGAGTTAGCACTTGGCCTATTTGTACTGTATATTTGAGGGTCTTTTTATTTTAACGTGTTCTTTCTTTTCTCAATCGTTACTAACAAGTAGTGAAATGCCATCATCTCCCCTTACATCGTAGCCTTTTAAGATGTGTATTCCAGTTGAGACTGGCACGCAGAACTTAAGCAGGCCCATCTTGTCCAGGCGAATGCCATGGCTGTGACAGCCAAGGAGTCGTGGGTTCAGCTTGCCAGCCCAGGTCAAACACTAATGGTCAAGAAGTCTTAGGGGACCAAGAGACAAATGCAAACTGGGGGAAGGAGGGGAGGAAGCATGAGAAAAATGAAGGTGGGGCTCATTTAAAAAAAATCTCTAGTTTGTATGAGATTCAGAGCATAGGCAGAGCTGGCAGTGAGTCTGGCTGATGGGCAAGTTAGAAAAAAAAAATCTGGAACCATTGTTGCAGTGACTGTACATGGAAGGCAGTAAATAGGGAATGAGTTATATATGTCTACTAAAAAATTACCACAACTGATAGCATTCTTTTCCTACTGTTAGTACATGTGGCGATGCATTAAAAATGCAGATTAATTATGACTGCAGTGTATCCTTTCAGAGAAGGCTACAAGTAGAGAAATTTACTAGAGGGATGTATAATGCAGCTATGATCTACTTGAAAGCCAACAAGACTGTATGTTGCATACACCTAATAATATATGTGTCTTTTTTTATGAATAGCATTTATTTAAAAAAATAAATTAATCATAAATTAGATTTTTCCCATTTTAGGTAATTCTCATTTATTTCACTTAATGCAGGCTAGAGATATCACATCCTCATAGTAAAAAATTAAGCAGTTTTCAGTGTGACTATTTTGTAGAAATAAAGGGTCTAGTCATGAATTACTAAAAGAATGAATAAGACTACAGTAAGGACTATCAAAATGTACAGCTATTGCTAATTATGAGAAAGCACCAGGAATATGTGGGATAAGGGAATATAAGAACAAATATGGTCGTCTACCTGACAATAGAATAGAATAGAATATTTTCAGTTGGAAGGGACCTACAGTGATCATCTAGTCCAACTGCCTGACCAATTCAGGTCTGACCAAAGGTTAAAGCACGTTATTAAGGGCATTGTCCAAACGCCCCTTAAACACTGACAGCATGGGGCATTGACCACCTCTCTAGGAAGCCTGTTCCAGTGTTTGACCATCCTCTTGGTAAAGAAATGCTTCCTAATGTCCAGCCTGAACCTCCCCTGGCGCAGCTTTGAACCATTCCCACGCATCCTATCAGCAGACACCAGGGAGAAGAGCTCAGCACCTCCCTCTCCACTTCCCCTCCTCAGGAAGCTGTAGAGAGCCATGAGGTCGCCCCTCAGCCTCCTTCTCTCCTAACCAGACAAGCCCAAAGTCCTTAGCCGCTCCTCATACGACATGCTTTCCAGCCCTTCCACCAGCTTTGTTGCACTCCTCTGGACACATTCAAGGATCTTCGCATCCTTCTTAAATTGTGGGGCCCAGAACTGCACACAGTGCTCAAGGTGAGGCCCCACCAACGCTGAATACAGTGGATAATCTCCTCTTTTGACTGGCTGGTTATGCTGTGTTTAAGCACCTCAACAACGTAGATTATGTCTTTTAATTGAGTCTCCTTGCCTGCAGTCAGAGATCTCTGTTTAGTCCATGTAAATCGATGAGGCTGTGCAACTGGACTGAGATCCTCCCCTAAATGTATGGAGATCAGGGTTTTAGTAAATGGCAAATATCAAATGATTCAAAGTTTCATTTTAAAATGTGAAGGTGTGTTCATCCTTAGAAATAAATCTTTCATAAATCTGCCTCTTCCAGGGTCTGTATGAAAACCAGGGATGTGCAAGAACCAGATTTTTCAGTATATTGAACTATACCAAATCTACAGAGTTCAGAAATTGAAAGCAAGGCTAGCCCAACTGTTTTCAGGCTTTAAACGTTGTCTCAGATGTGTTCGGAATTTGGGGGGAAGTTTTCAACTCATTAATTTCAATCCATGTCTGTTTAATATATTTTGCTTACTCTGTGCATGTTGTTACTCTGTTAATTGACACCCACTGTATTTTGATTTCATACACACAATTGCACTGGGGTGTTTAGCTTTTAACTATTTGTGCTAAAACAACTTCAGTAATTGATGTGAAGAGTTATGCATGCTCCCAAAAAAAACCAAAACCAACAGCAAAAGAAACAGTGAAAAGTACAAAAATCAAACCAAAACAAATGGCAAAGAATTTCCAGTCCCTGACAGTATTTTTCTTGAGCCCTTATGGTTATTCCTGTATGAGAAATGTTCGTCTAGAGGGAAGTCCGTAAGGCAAATGCTGCCATCTAGAGAGAAACAGAAAGAAACTGCACGATTTACTTAGTGATACAATTTTTATTCCCAGGGAGCCCCAGGAGGAGCTGGACAAGAGTCCACAGAATAGACTGCAGTGTCAGAGATGGGAGCCATTGGGATGCCTTTCCAGCAGCTGTTGACTGAAAATAGTCAGGTAATTCCCACTGACATTGAGAAAAAGCCCACTGAGAAAATCCTGACAAAGGGTTTTGAGTATGTATCAAAGATACCGAATGCCTCTTCTTAGCCAGTTAAAATTATTTCCTGTTGCACATTTTTGCCTTAGCATTTCCTTCTTTCTGAGGAAAGATTTTACTCTAGATTTATTTTGTTTAAAGGAAGAAATGCAAAAGAAGCTCGCATTATTTGCTATTTATTGTTCATCTGCCTCTGTTTTTTCACGTCACAAAGCCTCTCTGTTTACTCTTCAGCTGGTTTTGAGAATGAGGATTGCAAAATTCAAATAGAATGACAAACACAAAGAAACCACTGAAAATACCTGAAAGACAAGAAAGAAAAGTGGGGATTTACCTTGTCTCAGTATATTATGTGTGCAGCTATATAAACATCCCAGTGTGTTCAAAGACTGAGCTATGCATGTTAAGCCTGAATGGCAAAAATGAATTCTTGTAGGTACTTTCAAAACTCTGCTAGCAGTAGCATTTCTCTGGGTATAATGAAGATGACTCATTATGAACTAGGACTTAGAAGAGCCTGCAAATAATGCTACACATGCTCAACCTTGTTATACCCATTTATTTCACTGAAATTATTTGTACAGAGTTAACCATGAGTGATTCAAAGTTCCAGTTTGAAATGTTCAAGTGAATAAGCACAGTAAAAATAAGTTGGGCTTAACAGATCACAAGTGTACTTTTTTTGTTTCACATGGACAAGTATGTTTCAATGTCGGTGTGTAAAACAATGAGTTGGCAAGTTCTCTGTGGGGTATATTTTCTTTAACGTGGTGTGTTGTTAATGGCGAACCATATGTTGTCTTGGTAATGATGTAGGTGGGCAGCAGGTGAGAAGAAAAATAAGGCAACTTCTGTGTCTCTCATCTGAAGTACCTGAATAACATTTGCAGTCTGAGAGTTTAGGATAGCTTAGCTGCTTCTCCATAAGTGGTGTCCTGCAAGTGGAAAAGTAGTATGGGAGAACTCTAATTTTTTCCAAGTGTATGCATATTTGCTGAGAAGTGTGCTTACAGGTGGATGAGTTTGTATTTTAATCTGAAAACTGTGAAGGGGCTGGACGCGTTTTGAAGAAGTACTAATAATCATTCCTGTATTTTATGTATATTTATAACATAGATAATGCTAGCAGGTTCTCTGTGACTTGGGAATTTGCTCAGATTGAGGGAAAGATGTTTCTCTTTGTTTTTTATGCAAACTAAAAATGTAGAGATCTTCAGAGCTCTGTAATGAACTCAAAGAAAATCATTTTACAAAGCAATACTATTTTTAAATATTAGTTGATAAGTGGGACATTTTGCTAGCGGTTGTAGTGCATATTGGCATTGGTAATATTTTCCACCTGGAAATGTTTTCATCCTTCATATTTCATATCCAAAACCTTTTCTGCAGTATGATTATATTGTAAATTGTTCAAGTGTAACCTATACACAACATGATGGAGTCAGAGGAAGGCTAGTTCTGCCATACACCATAAAATATTCTGAAATCACAGAAAAGATTCTTTTTTTCTCCACACTTCTTCCTGGACTTTTGATAATGACAGTTGTATCCAAAAGCCTAGATAGATTAAACTTACTGTTCCTTTGTTCTTTCAGTTGTGATGTTAGCTGTGTTTTAAGCACCAGACGTGGTAACTGTCGCAGCCCAAAAGCAGTGCTTACCAGCCATTTTTATTGCGTTGATGAGGAGGCTTCAAGTCTGAAATTGCAATACAGGAAGCTCAAGCTATCCCTTTCACTACACAACAAACACAATATGTTTTTAAATATATTTTCTCTCTGGCTGCCATAGAGGATTAGAGAAATGAAATATACATTTTATAGTGATGCAAGGGCTTGTTTTGAAGTGACAGTTCCATATGTTACCAAAAAAAAAAAAGAAAGAAAATCACAGATGCCTGAAAATGATGGGAAGCTTGTGAGCTTCCACAAACACATGAAAACTTCCCAAAGGCAAATTTCCTGCTTTCATAGAAATGCCCATGAGTGTCTTCTGTTCTCTAGCATATGGTGCTGCCTATAAAACACTTCAGCCTTCCAGAATGCCAGTGATGCAAATAGAATTCTGCATTTCTGCAGTGGGATATTTTTTCTCTTATTTAGGGTTATTTATTTACTTTGCCAGATCCTCTTGTCACAGTTCTTCGTTTCAGTATGGCCACTTGTTTGTTATGACTAGGGAGGGTGGTATCTTAGAAAAAAAAAGAAATGAACAAAATAGTTAAGGTAGATTAAGAATGGGTTTGAAGTAAGCCAAACCGCAAATTATTTATAAGATTTTGAAAAATCAGGTGGCATCTTTTGTTGTCCTCTTCATTTTTGGTTCTATGTGTCTGGACTTTTTGCTTTTTCCAGGAATCACTGAACATAGTAATGAGATTGTTTGGAATAACATCCCAGTGCAACCTCATGTTGCAATTACTAAAGTAGCGAGATTCAAAATTATAATTTGACTTCTTAAAAACAACAAATCCAGCACCTGTAGTAAGATTCCCAAACCATGGATTTAATTGGGAGTTTGAGGGTTCTCATTTAACTGATAAATTTGGCCATGAAATGCAGGTTCTGCTAGGATTAGAAGCCCATCCTAAGTCATGTGGTTTTTTGTTTTCGTTTGGTTTTTGTTTGCATTTGGGTTTGGTTTTTTTTTTTTAATTTCTGTCTCTTAGCATGTTATTAGAATGGTTAGAATTGGGTTTATTACTTTAGGGTGAAAATTCCCTGTGTTTTCCACTAGTAGCATTTTATTAGGGGCCAAGATGAGGAGCATGCTGAAGCAAGAGGGAAGGAGCTGGACACAGAGTTAGATTCGGGTCTGTGAGCCAGTCCTAGCTGCATGTGGTAAACTGCAGCTTCATTATCCAGTGAGTTTTTGTCTTACCATGTTTTCAAACATATTTTAAAACAGCTTTCCAGACAAGCCAGTATCACCTGGAATCCAGTTTATGTTAAAACTCGCCAACTTGAAATTGTCTTATTTCTGACATCTCTGTACTGTTGATAGACTGGAGATGGCTCGAGATTCAGTACAAATTCCAGACTAAATTTGATTTAATTGAAGTTTTCCATAAATTAGGAGCTTGGAATTAAATTAATAATACATTCTGGTTTAGATAACCGTAGGATGGTATAAAAAAACCCATAATTTATTTTCACTGAGCATATCTTTGACTTTTAAGCAACCTTTTGCTAGAAACAACTGGAACATATGCAGTGCCAATAAACAGATATAGGCATGCACAAATGCACGTATAAACTAGACAACGTGCAACTGTCAAATGCATCTGATATAGCTGGCATCAACATCAGTAAGTTTTCTCTCTTTTACCTGTTCCAGAACAGCTTGCTGAATATAGTGGTAAGCTCTTCCCTTCTCTTCTTTTCTTTTCAAGTTAAAGGACGATACATTCAGTTTATTCCTACAAGTGTCTGTTTAGACTTGGTAAATGTGGTTGCCTCTTACATTAGCAGTCCTAGGTTCTGATCCTGTTGGGGTTTTATTTTCATTCACTAGTATATTACAAGGGTAATATTCTTCCTTTTTTTTCCATTGAAGAAAACATGCTAGCCCAGGTCACATAAACTTGGTCTGTTCATAAATATAAACCACTTAAAAACAGATGAAAGAAATCAGAAGATCCTTTTAACAGTGGTTTGTAAATGGTTATTTTACAGGAATGTACTTTTAGCAGCCATACTGCGTACTACAGTGCCTGCCTTTGTGAATGTATTGCACAATACAGCTGCATGCAAATGCAGTGTTACTAAACAGCGATGGGGTGCCACAAGAGCAGTAGTTTGTAATCACTTTTTCGTACACGATGTAACTGGACCATAATGTAGATTTGAAGATCTAAGTGAAACTGCAGTGAGAACTGAGTTATGACAGGATCTGGAATCTGTTGAAGACCGGAGATAAAGACACTTCATTTTGGAACAAGCAGTAAAAAATCCTGTCTAGTTGGGACATTGATTTTATTTTGTCTAAAAGATGGCATCCTCAGGATATAAATTCCTAACGCTATTCCGAAGTGCTTGGTTCAATACTGACATATAGGGAAATTTTCCAAGAAATCAAGGCCAAGAACATCTATCTTATTAGACATAAGCATGCCTTGATTTATAAACATTTTCAGTGATGCGGTTTCGGCCTAGTTTTTCAGCTGTTTTGTTCTTCTTTGTATATTGACCCTTTCTGTCTGTACTAGATTCTCTGGGGGTTTTATAACCTACACCATTGTGTAACATGATTATTCCACCCCATCAGATACTGATTATCACAGAGTGACCTACCACAAAGGTGATAGGAGTTCTCCACCTCTCTCTAGAATGTGTGACAACAGAAATGAATTGTTGACAGGTTTCAAAAGATTCCTCAACTCTTTCTTCTGAAAAAAAGATAAATCAGTAAAATTCAAAAGAATATTCTACTTTCTGCAAACTGATGGGTTTGTCCTGTGTGTTGAACTATGCCCCCAGTCACTCCTAAACCATTGTTGTCTGATTTGATTGTCCAGTGACCTGTGCTTGGCTTCTGTTTGTGCTGTCTGTGCTTAATGTTTGGTTTCCATCTATCATGATACTACCTTTCTCGTGAATGATAAACTCTGCATTCGGCTAATAGAAAGAGCTATAAAAATTAACCGAGTTAACTTTTATTAGCTTGTTTTGGTCAACTACAAACAGGGTGTGACAAGATGCACCCCTGACCTGAGCACCTTCATCATCGACTTCTGGAATGTGACATGCCTGCTACATGCCAGATAGGTATAGCTGATCTCTAAATGCCATTTTCAAAACCACATGCATAAAGCAGTCTCTCACTTGTAGTAAAACATGACTTGGAAGTAGATGAGCTATGATTTACATGATCTACAAAGCAGACCATACAGTATAGCTATGGAAGCTACTACAGCTTCCTATACAGCATGGAAGGATACTTTTACAAAATTCCACGAACAGCTTATTTCTCTTTGGACTTACTGTCCAGTCTAGCCTGGAGGACAAATACTGCATTCACACAGTAGACTCATCTGACCATATTCAGGTATCTACATCTAAACTGGTTGCTGCTGGCAGTCTGTATGCTTAGAGGAAAGTAACCAGTGCAAACCATCTCAGTCTGAAATAGCTGTTGAAATACATCAGATGAATAACACGTGAAAATTGTCTATAACTCCTTACAGAGGAAATAGGTAGTCTGCTGGGACTCCAATCTCCAGTGTGGACTTCGTAAGTTAGGTAAGCTGGATCCCATTCATCAAGTCTTTGTTAGGCCTATTAATACATCCCTTAAGAGATATGGCCACATTGAAAATACCTCTAGAGTCTGCTGCATTTTTTCCCTAATTAAGCTAAGCTGCCTTTTTTCCGTAACATACACCATAATTTTTTGTTTTATTCTTTTCCAGATACGGTCACCATATTTTTAAATATGTAAATTAGAAGTGCTTTCACCTTCCTCTAAATATGGTTCCAGTATTTTAAAACATGTAAATTAGCAGTGCTTTCAGGTTCCTGTAAATTTGCAGAGCAGGATTGGCATGCAAAGAACAGCCTCTGATCTGTGGATCATTAAACTACCTACACATACCTTAACTTAACATCTGGGCAGTAAAATCTAATCTCAGGGTCTGGCCTGTAATAGCCACTGTTTCTCATGCTTCAGAAAAAGAACATTTCCCTTCAACTTATAGGTTAAATCCTTGCTACAGATACTCTCTGCTGACAACTGAATTAAGGGAATCACTAAAGGCAGGAAACCTATTTTGCCAAAATGCAGACAACCGCCAGTCCCTTCCTACTCACTTCTTTTTGAGACAAGAATCCCACTGCTGAAAAAAAACGATGTTGCCTAAATATTGTGTTTCAGGATTTGGTCCTGGATTGTTCTAATATTTGCAAGTATAAATTTAGAGATGGATACCTCTGGATCTAAAGCGAGAGAAACAAAAGCACAACTTAAGTTTGTCAGGTGGTAGAAAATGCTGAATCTCATTAAATGCATTTCAGTATGACACCCGCAAATCAGACAATTTGTTGCTTCTGAAAAAGCAACTAAAATGATGAATTTAAGCAATTGGAAAAGCGGTCTCAGTGTAAAAGATGGTTACTGCCTCAGCGGAAATAAATTCATAGCATATTAACAGAGAAAAAAATAATATGCTGGATTTAAGTGAGAGGTTTTTGCAGCTTTCAGAAATTCTAGGAGATTGATTTAAAAATTATTTCAAAATAAATTTGAGAAATGCTGTAACTATTATTCTCATCCAGGTGAGTGGATATTAGATAACTTTAACTTAACAGTGATTTTTATCTACTGCAGTTTTCTTGGACTTTTTGCTAGTCTGTTCTGCAGTGAACTAATGTGTAACTGCAAGCATACATTGTTCAGCAAAATCATGGAGCTAGCATGTTAAACAACAAAGGTTGTTTTAACCTGTCTCAGAAATAAAAATTAGCCCATTTTTTTCTCCTCTGTTAAACAGGCAAACATATGTAATTTGTAGGATTTTATAAAGTGGAGGCTTCAATTACAAAATGAGCATACGCATGTGCAAAATTGGTTTGGAGTTTTTTATGGCTTTATCTCAATGTCCCGGCATTAATGCATAGAGGAACTCACTTTTCTCACTGAATAACCCTATTCTCCCATTCCCCGCTCCTCCCCCCGCATTGCCAAATGTGTCTGTAGTTTGATGGCATCTTTCCAGAGAGCGATGAACAGGTCAGATCAGCAACCAACTTTTTATCCATTGACATACAGACTGACTGATGGAAACTTCTAACAACCTTAAGACTTTAAGCCTCAGTACAAGAGTTTACATCAGACCCTTCACAGAAGGGGAAAGCCGTTTAATCCCAGAAACTGTTAAAACTTCCCACAAGACAAAATAAACTACCATGGTATAGGGTTTGTGTATTCTATTTATTATTTCTAAACAATTCAGTATGAAAGATAATAAACTTAGATCTCTGTGTGTTTTTTCTATTTAATCTGGCATTGGTACTTGAGTGATCTTCTTCAGATGGCAAGACCTTTATTCTCTGCCACTCATAGCTTTTCTTGTGAGTGCCTTCACTTGTCAGGTAGTGCTGGGAATCTTACTCCCTCATTTCACTGCAAAAGGATGAGTTTTAAAACTTGAGTAATTCTGTGTTACAAGTTCAATTTCCAGCTATCACTTAGTTCTAAAATAATTTCAAAGCATATTTCCTGTTTTATTGCCTTACTACAAATTCCAGTATGAGATTTAAAACCCTGGTGTATTCAATGGAATAATTTTACAGTACAGCCTATGAAATCTAAGAAGCCTAAGTGCAAACCTGCTTGGACAGCACCTATTGCCCGTCTCTAGTAACAGACGCAAGAATTAACTTGCATTCTGCTTGGCAATCAGCAGCTACAGCCACACTGCTGCCAGCCTACAGTTGGTCCCTGCCTACAATAGACGTAATTTTCTTCCAAAAGCAAGAAGGGTTTTCAATAATTTTTGTATAGTGTGTAGCCCTAGGGATTAGGTGACAGCATGCAGTTTCTTGCAAGGTACAGCCATTAACATAGGGCTGTAACTTTTGCTAAAAATTTTATCTGAAGACGATGACATACTGTTGGGGAGTTCATCAATAAATTCAGATCATTCAGACATTTTTAAAGCCAACAAATATGTATGAACTACTGAAATTTTTCAAGTTCTTTATTAAAACCTGTAATTTTATATTATTAGTCATCCACATATTCAAAAATGACAAAGCACCAAACCCTCTGCACATTATTTGCTTTAGTTTGCAGTTTAATATGTAGTCATATGTCATTATTTGAAATCTAAGCAGGCATACATCATCATTTGAAGACCAATTTAACAGAACTGTCCAACTCCTGACATCTTAATTCTCACTCTAAAGAAATAAAAATATGTCTTAGATAAAGAATTTGCTGTCCATTTTTAAAGCTTTTTGTTTGTTCATTTTCACTCAGCCTAGGCCTCATTTACCACAGGATTTGTGCGGGATCCTTCTGGAGTGCCTCAGAGTTGTTAAGTGACAATCTAAAAGCCAATTTAGGATTAGCTAGCTTAACCAGGTGAACTGAGGGTTTCACTTTGATTGGGTAGAAAAGCTGTAGCTGTGCTTGGAAGTCCATATTGTGATACTGAAGGGCTTTATCAACATCCTGAGAGGAGTGCATTCAGAATAGGTGATGATGCGAATCTCACTAATCAGTGAAGGATTATCTGAGGCTCAAAGCTATACTGCTTATAATTCCTTCTTCATGACGCTGTTCATGCACTGCAAAATGATCTAGTGCAACACCAGAAGTATAAATATTAGATGAGACTCTTCAGTATTTTAGGACTTTCTAAGGGAGCAGTTCTTGAATAGTCAGGGGTAATCAGATGTTTAAAAAAACCCCACAAAATCAGCAGCATAGAAGAAGTCTATGATGATTTCAAATGTACAGTGATGGACACCATGTCGTACACAACATATATCACTTACTAATTTTAAGAACAGTGCCAGCATCAACTCTGATGCCGAATTATTGACAGGATTTAGTATTTCTAGTCACACCATTACTGTGCTGAAAACAGTGATTCTGCATAATTCTTTCCTCTTACTGAAATATGTGCAATTCTCCATTGCCAGACTGCTCCTATTTGGGTTAGGAGTGTGCTAATACCCCGCACAGTCATTTAAAATAGTTTTCCCTATACATGTTTGTTCAGCCAAAAAGGAAAAAAAGAGAAAATCAATGAAACACTGAATACAAGATTTTTTTGTTTGTTTGGACTGTTTTTTTTTTTATTTTCCCAATGCATATAGCAGGGGGTAGCAGGCTATGAAACACGGGACTGATAACAAAACAAAATTACCATTTCCTACCACAACTCTGTTGAAATCTTATGCTGGCGCTTACAGTAAATTATAGTTTTTCTGAATTGGAAAAGTTATGTATGTCTTTTAATGGAGTATATATTGGTAAGAGCTTCCCTAGTTTGCTTCACTACACACGTTGTCAAAATGACAGAACAAGATATCTTTAATTCCTAACATCCAATTAGGTCCAGTATGTACAAGACCACCAACAGAGTGAGGGATTGCTTCCCAGCACTTCTTGTAGTGTTTTATATTCTTCAGTCTCTGTCACTTCTTACCATCCTCATTTTAGTCTTCTGGCCTCCAAGAAAAGTATTTACAAGTCACTGGTAGCTCTCCAAACATGTTGTTTATTAGACCCTTTCTCCTCGCCATAATTTTAAGTAAGATATAGAGGAAAGATGGGCTGTGAATAAAACCCCAGATTTGAGGAATACAAGCCACTAAAGAAACAGGCTCTGATTTTGCAGTATAGGATCATTCATGGAATATCTCTATGTAATAAAAATCTTTAGATGAGTAGTTCAGGTTTTTCATATTACAAATTTTTAGTTGAATGCACTTTTTATGTGAACAAAAAATCAATTTTGTGATTTTACCAGACAAGTGTCATTACTCATTATCAGAAACATCTATTTAAAGTTCAGAAGAAGTAAAAATAAAAACTGTCTCTCTTAAAGGGGGGGTTAATTTAAGATTAAATTGTATTGCTGTACTTAAGATTGTGTTCCAAAAGGTATACTTCTGCTCATCATGGAAAATACATACCTTCAAGTTGGCTTGCAATATTTTTGTGAAAAGCAATACAATAAATATCTTAGAAACCAGACATTATAAACACAAGTAATATATTTCATTTTAATACTGTTTTCAAAACCAGATAGCAAGGTTTTATCTCCTGCTTTCTGTGATACCAAGAAAACATACATCCAGGTAGACTTCAGATATTGTGTCAGAGGGCTTCCATTTCTATCACTCCTTAATGATGAATGATGTGGTTCTTCTAAACAAATAAGCACTTCAGAGAGTTACCCTTGACAGGGATGTTAATCCTGTGAGTCTGCTTTATCGTTGTAGAATTCAAGGGCTGAAGTTGCACAGTATCCCTGTACTGCCTGTCTCTTACGCTGCCGCTCTGGCTGAAAGTTGGGACAGAACTATTTCACATCTTGCCTGTAAAGCCATGCTCAGTGCTTCTGTTCTGGTGTGCTCGCAGATAGAGGGGCTTGTCATTTTAGTAGGCACTGGCCCTCTTAATATCTGGCTGAATTTCTCATTCAGATGGATGTGTTATCGGCCTGCTTTCAGTGGTGTATTGTTTCCTTTGCAGTCTTTCTTCACTGAATGCAATGAATTTTGGACTATAATACAACGCTTACCTTGAGCACTACAGAATATTAAGGCAAGTCAGATCACACTCTCTTGTCACAAATGAATTAAAGATATGGCCCTTAAGCACAATAGGAATTTACAAAACAGCAATTTTGAAGAAATGCAGAAAATCTGTCTCATGATTTTGCATACCTGACAGCAGCTATTGTGCTTAATATCACCATTAAAACTGTAAAGCCTTTAAAAAGCTACAAGTAAAAGTGCTATTCTAGTGATTAAGGGGAGAATCTGGAACCATTTTCCCAGGATTGAAAACTGTTCTCAAGCATCCTCCCAAATGTCTTTCATCCTTTCTCTCCACCACCTCCCAAATCCCTTCCACACCACCTGCCATAGAAATTTGGAACATCACCAGGATCATCTGAAAATAACAAGTATTTTTTTATCTCCATCAGTTTCCTTATCCCTTAGAAGGCTTAGAACAGGCATGTGTCTTCAGCTGCTGTTTGAAAGTCAAAGCATAATGTGTTTCCAGTTTATAAATTATAAAATATTCAAAAGCACAGACTAACTTTAAGGAATTGGTTACACTGCTTGATATCTAGAGCTGTTTGTTCCTTTTATCTTTGTTACTTTCCCCTCCTACTCCCTGCCTCCTTTTCTTCTTACGGATAGAATGCAGAGAAAATGTAAATTTTGATGCCTTGGGCCTTGGAAAGATAGGAAGGAAAAAGATAATGCCAAAAAATAAATGAGAGAGATGGGGTGAATAGAGGGTCTCTTTTGATGTGACACCAGTAGTTGCATTTACTAGTTTCATTCTTTGTCCATCAGAAAGATCTCTAATGCAAAGTATTAGCTTTGTAAAGGCTTTTCTGAACAGTAGGAACAAAACCAGGCATTTATACTGTATTAACTTTCATTCTAGTCTCTCAAAGCTGAGCATAAATATTAATTGTCATTGATGCCATGTGAGATAGATATTTTAACACCCACTTTACAGATGGGATACTGTGAGGTGCAAATAGTTAAGAAGCCCAAGGAAGAAGGAGAACATTCCAGGAATACTGAACAGAAAATGAATGTTTGGGTCTGATCTTCAGAAGCTGTTTTCTTTAGGGGCAGGGAAAGCCCTGCACTCGTAGCTGATACAGAATACGCATACCATCACCCTCGGCTGCCTGCACTGAAAAAGACACATTCTGTTAGATGTAAAAGGTGAAATCCTCACTGAAGTGATGAGTAACTCCCTACTTAAGCAGAGCTGAGCTTTTCTTTACATGCTTATTTCTGCTTAGTACGTAGTTTGTCAAAGTAAAAAAGCAGATTTAGGTTGTAGTTTATTTTCGTGGGTTTGATAGAGGCAAAGCCACTATGAAAAGTTCTCTGTCCTTCTTTACTCTAGCTTCATAATCCCGCATCACAGTTTGTGCCTTCCTCAGCTGTGCTGAGGTAACTGTCTGGAGAGCCAGGCTATAAACCAGGCCACTGAAATGATCCTGATTATGTTTTAAATCCTCAGGCTTTTTTAGGTGAGATGAGGGAAGAGGAAGATTTAGTTGGGAGTGTTTTGTTTTTTCTAAACCTAGATAATTCTACTGGATTATAGCAGATTCATCAGACAGTTGCAGCTAGTGTTAGAGGTAAGGGTAAACTGAACTGGAGTGGTATTGCTGCCTGGGGAAATAAGTTTTAAAATGCCCTGAGAATCGAAAGTATGTAGTTGTTTCTGTACTGCCAGTTCACAGTGAGCCTATGTATTTGTGTAGGTCCTAGCACAATGAAAGCTTGATGCTGATTCAGGTGTGAAAACTTCCCTTACAAGCCTTTATTAATACAATTTTTTTGATTGCAGTAATGGCATAAAGGTGTTAGCTTTTAGAATATGTGCTATCTGCTGTCAATTACAAAAACTCATGTGAAGAACAAGGCATTTCAGAGACCTCCATAAACCCTTGTGCAATGGAGGAATGTTACTTCTTTCTGGTCTTGAAGAAAGGTGACCTGCAGTTTTGAGTATACTATGCTAAACCTTGTTTTCTGTGTCATATCTCAGCTGGCTTTATAGTCCTTTATCTTTCAGCTAAGCAAATGCTTGAATATTTGCCATATCCCTGACATGATGTTTCTAAAAGCTGTAAATCAAAAGAAAAACTGCAAATTAGACTCAAAGTAGTTTTTGCTGATGAGAATTCTACTTGCTTTCAATAGATATGTACCAATAGAGAGGCAAATACACCTCTCTTAATTACTCTTATTTTGTCTTCATGTATCTATTGATTAGGACATTTATCTAAAGAATAAACAACAGCATCTTGGACAGTGTTATCAAATGTGATGTAATCATGGCATACAGAGATTTAGTCGTATGTTTTCCTACTTTGTTATCTAGAAAACCACATCATTTTCTGTTTAATTCTAGTCTTAACTCTGCAATAATTAACATTCTTTATTTTATAATAGGTTAGATGTAACTTATTTTGGTCTATTTAGCTTTTATATGGAATTGATTGGGGCAAATGATGCTACTTAACTGTCATTTAGTGATTTGGAATCTGTGGGAAAGCATTATATTGACTGAATTTTATTATAGCATGAGTATATAAAATTGATTTTGAGTGATATGAGGTTCATGCTCTCCATGTAGCACTTTTTATTACAAATGCCTGTTAGTGCTGGTTTACATTTTTTTCTATCAACCAGGCAGAAAATACATTCTTTTTCTCTTCTGTATTTTACAAAACCAAAGGTTTGACCTGTAGTTAGAGTAGGGAGAATGCTAAACCATCGCATGTCTGGTCTTTGAAAGCCCCAGGGTCTGCTACAGCTCCTATTGAAGTCACTGGGAGTTTTGCCATAGATTTCAATAGGACTGGGAGGAGAGCCTATGTTTATTGTTAAGGGAGATATACTGAAGCTCTGTTCACAGTGAACTAGAATGATGGGTCTGAATTGTTTCAGAGGTTTATTATGTGCAGGCTGCAATTCCAGAGAACCTCTGTTTACAGGAGGAAAAAAATTCTGCATTCCTTGTACAGTCAGAATTTCCACTGAAGTCAATGAAATCTTTGCCTGAGTAAGGATAAACACTTGCAACCAAAGTAAATGATTTAGTGAAAAACAAGCACATTACTGTAGTGCCTGTTGGCTGTGTTCCTGTCTTTTCTGTCATTTAGATTTGAAGAGTTATCCAATACCAGTAGGTTTCGGTTACTTATGTCCACTTACTGATGGTCACTTTACAGCGACTACACACTACTGCCTTTCTTACAAGGAGTGTTTATGTGAAAAGAAAGAGCAGAAGCTGTTTAACTGGATTCTCAGACAAATTCTGGTTGATTCCAAAGATGCTGTCATGCCCTCACTTCATTTCTTGTTGCTTTCTGCTGAGAACCTGATGGTTGTAAAAGATCCACAATGTACTTGCAAATTTGTGCATGCCAGGGATCCAAGCTTCTGAGCAGTGAGGACTTCAGTGAATTTTTTTCCCTTCTAACACCCAAGCACAGTCAGCCATAGCCTGGTCCCAAGCACTTTTCATGTATAAGCACGCTGAACCTTTGATGTCTGAACAGTTATACCATCACAAACTAACTTCTCAATGCTCCTTCCAGGATTAGTACTTTGTGCCAAGCACTGCAAAACTGGGCTGCCACAAATTGCCAATCAAAATTTGAGGGTTTGTGAGTAATTTTCTACTGAAACAGAAAATAAAAATAGGTGCCTTAAATGAAGCAGAGTAGAATTAGAGTTTAATCTGTCTTCCCTGCTAACTCTAAATCCTCAGAAGTAGTATAATATCTCAGTTTGCCCCATATATGTATGCAGTAGGGTGTTGAGTACCTTCTTGGTCAGGGGCTTAGCAGCACTGTTCCCTCTGTGCCTTCGCCGTGCAATGGGAGCCAGTCAAATTCTGCAGCAATAGTAGTACAGTAGGGACCTCCACAGGAGGTGAGGAGTGGTGTGGAATTACTCCCATGTGTTTCAGACTGTTTCTCAAGCTTACTGGTCTGATGTAAAAGAGAAATTATGGACCTAAGATACATGTTAACCCTGGGTTTGAAGGCAAAAGAAAGTGCTTAGAATTTGCAGAGAAGAGCTGTTTAAAAAAAATAACAAAACCAAAAAAGTAATTTCAAATTGGAGATGATATACTGCACACTGAGAATAAGAGATGCTAAGAAAACAAAAGACTTAATTTGAAATACATTAATTTTTCCACAGTCTGTATTATTCTCTGTCAGATATACTGGGAACACAAATCTGCATCTGCATTGATTGGATGAATTTCAAAGACCTTTTACCTGCTCTCTGTTTGTGTTGCCTCATATCTTTATGACATGGAATGAACTGCTTGGCGCCACGTTGCTGTTATCCATTAACCATTCCTGTTTTCCTAATCATCTTAGACTCCATCTTTCTCTGTCCTATCTGTTATTGTCTTCTGCAAAGAGATGTGATGTTCCTGTAGCCTGTTCTGGTTTGCATGACATGATTTGTGTTTCTGCCTACAAGGGTTTCTCTACTGAACCCTGTACATTATCTTCCCCCAGCACCCCCCCCCCCGCTGTAACCAGGAGAAGAGGGTCATACATCTGTAAAATGACAGCACTTATGAAAAATGGGAGTTTGGTACACATGGCTCTCATCAGACACAGACTCATCTTCCATGCCACAGACACTACTTGTTTCCTTGCAATGCAGTCTGTAGCTGGAAACACAGGAAACACCTAATAAATTGCTTGACCTATCAAATTAACAAGTCATCAAGAAACTATTTTGGTAATCAATGAGCAAAGCAGAATTGTTTGCTTTCTGGCCGAGCAAGAAGATTGCATGGAGATGAAGCAATTTCTTTTCTTCATTTCTCTCCTATAAACAGCATTTAACTGCATTGTAAGTTTGCTGCAATACAGGGAAAAATGTGAAGAATCTATTTTTAGAATTAGAACTCTTAGACCTAGAGGCGTGCATTGGCCTAAATTTATGGCTGAGTACAAAACACAAAGAAACTCAGATACACTTGGATATATGACATCGTAATTATGTCATCACTATTTCTGGTGAAGGTAGTTTTAGTGCTGGTTATAATAAATACATAACAGAAATTAAATTTTCTGTTTTTAAGCGTGGTACAAGTTGAAGTATGTCTCTGTGTAGTCCCTACTCCTGCAGCCTAGCAGAAAAACCACAAAGTGTAAAATTTTCAGCCTTCATCTAAAGCACCTAATTAAAATTAAAATGAGTAATTAACACTAAATGAAGAAGCAGACATTTTCTTCTTCCACCTGATGTGGCCTGAGATGCAGAAATAGGCTGGCTTTTACTTCTCGTTAGAAAAGGTAGGTGCTTGGAGCTGCTGAAAATTAAGTCATGGTGATGGTTGTGAAGGCAACTGCCAAGGATAGTTGGAGCATTTACTGCCCAGTTGGCCTAGTGCAGTGAAGAGCCGTTCCTGTGAAATGAGAACAGCGTATAAAAACATGAGACACACTGGAAACTTGTGATTGTTTCAGTTATACCTGTAACTGCCAAGGATGTTCTGCCCAGTGAAGCTTGTACAGACAGCAAGATGCCAAAGCAGGTGTCATTTATGTTCGTGAGATTAACTGTAGACATCTGCTTGAGTACTCTGTCAAATTGTGGTCTCAAAAGTAATTAAATTATTTGGAAATTTATAGAACACCCGTAACCTTGCTACCACTGTGACATCCTCTTGCCTTTCTTGGGCATTTCTGTGGTGCTTCCTGTTTTAATAGCAGACCTTTAGCAAGTCTCCATCACCTTTGTAGAGGCCCCTGGAAGATGATGCATCATTCCAACTGATCATTTACTTCAAGCATAATTTGTTTTTCTTTATTAAATAGAAAGTCACAAAGTTGAAATCCTGATGGTGTGGAACAGAGCTCTGTAGATTATCAGGGTATTATATAGGAATATCATTTTCCCTCCGTTGCCCTTCTGACAATGAGAGGATGGAGAGATTGCTATTGAGGAATAAATGGGACAATGCAGGAATCCTTCCGATAAAACTATACACATTGTTGTAAAAATCTGTGATATGCCTATTGCAAATTCTTCGTATTTATTAAAAAAAAGTCTGCTTTGAAATCATGTATGCTTTTTTCTGTCTAAACTCAGTTCCTTGTCTGTAGTCCCAGTTCAGTAAGATGTTTAAGCATACGGACTTCAGTAGCCTTTCTTATGTTTTAAATCTGTTTTAAATAATTGTGGGGAAGTTTTGTTGTTATACTATGGTGAAGGGATGAGAGGTGGAGTGTGTGTAAATTGTCCACCTCTGTCAGTGCTGTGATGATGTTACTTTGACTCTGGTGTGCGGAATACTTTTTGTTGATGTAAGTGAAGTTTGTGAAGACAGTGTGGTGAATGTATATTTTAATGATAATTCTTATGCATACACATAAGTACTTAATGCCAAAAACAGATGATAGGGTCTCTCTCCCTCTGTCTTTATGTAAACTGTCGTCAAACAGAAGAAATTGTACCTCACGTGGTTATAATAATTAAAATTGGCCAAAATTAGGATTGTGAAACTTGGAACTAAGTTCCAGATGGGATAAAATATGGGTTACACTGATGCTCATTTACAACTGTCTAAACCTAGAAGTACACCAGAGTCAGTGACTCTTGGCCTCTCCCACATGTGCTGAGCAATGTCTCCAACCTGTGTGTTTTCCCCATTAATGTAAATTCTAGATTAGAATACTTATTATTTGCCAGTACTTCTGCCTTTTCTTTAGATTAAAAGTGTGAGAATTTAAAGCAGAATGCTTAAAAAAAAAAGACAACATCCCCCCATTTCATCCTCAAGGCAAAATGTCTAGTATATCAGAAATTAGCCATGTTATGTATTAATAACAGATTTAATAATAAACTTAGATTTAATCAGGGAGAACTTAAAAATTGTACAGTGGCAGGACATGCAAAGAGACAAATTAAAATTTCTGGGGATTAAGCAATGAATTATTTACTTTTTAAGAGGAAGAAGCGGTGAATAGAATGGAAGTAATTGGCTAACTACAGCATTTAATTAACTTTTTAAATAAGAACAGTTTTTGTGGTAAGTACTGAGTTGTGGTAATTAAGTTTCTATTTTCCAAAATATCGTGACCAGAAATTGTATCTAATATACATCAAGATATGAGAAAGGACACTAATTACTGGAATATTTGTTGAAGGCAGCATACTTTCATGTAAGAATTAATGAATTTTGAAAATACTTGCATCACAGAAATGCTAAAAGATTCTTGCCTCCATCCTCAAACCCTGATTGAAAGACACAACAAATCTTGTGGTATCAGAACACATGCTGTTAGGTAATCAAGACTTAATTTTCGTCTTTTAACTGTTACTGTTTAATAGAATAAAATCACATTTTTTTCCATTTTTAAGTGCACAGAAAGATTGAGCTATAATTAGTGTTTTCCTTAAAAAAAGCAGAAACCTAAATATTTTCTATACTTGCACTCCATATCCTTCCTTAGTTTAGAATTCTTCCTAGCAAGTTCTATAATAGTAGTAGTAGTTTGTTTATTCATAATTTTACATTTCAGAAAGACAAATGGCTGTAGATGAACATCTTCTTCCAGTTTCCTCAAGAAAAACTCCTTTCATATGTCAAGACATTCAGTTTGCAACATTAAACGTCCAGGTTAACCATATAAACAGCTGATAGGAGAACAATGAAAATGTTAGTTTGAGCTTAGTTTTATTTAATAGGAACTGTAATAGCCAGTTGTTTTGCTTTTTGCATTATGTCATCATTTTGCTAAGTTTAATGCTCCTTGGTATGGGACTGTTCAGTTCAGGGGAGTTATGAATTTCTCAAGTCAACTCCTGGTTTAACAGATGTTTGTTTTAAAAGAGTTCCTTAGCAGTATAAATTATAGGAGACTAAATTGTTCATTTAAGGGCATGACAAAATGACTCTCAGAGCATGCTCTGGTATGTGAAGCAAGCGGGGTAAGTGCAAAAAGCAGCACATGGGTCTCCATGAAAAAAGTCCTCTTTCCTATGTTTTAGAAAGGGACTCTGTCATACAAAAGTTATGCCTCCTGCTAAAGTAGTTGAACCAGCTGCATCCCATGTGCTGAAAACACTCTTGTCTCTTATTTCTCTTGTTCAATTATTGTGTCTATAAATTGCAGTGGGCCACCTGTGCAATGCACTCATCCAGAATAGCCCCAGAGGAAGCATTAACATATCAAGGCTCATAAAGCACAAATCCTTAAATGTAAAAACTGACACTTTCATCCTACCCCAGCCTACATCTATATAGACATTTAAAAAGAAAGGGATAAAGAATATTTTACTGTGCAATTTGAAAGCTCTGCTCTCCTCTTGCAGAGGTCAGCAGCAAAACTCCTCTTGATTTTTAGTTGGGAACAGGATCAAGCTATAAAAAGCATGAATTCTAGTTACATATTTTAGAAACTTATTCTGACTTCTGCGCCATCTATCAAGTTTGATGCACCTATTAAAAGAAAAAAAGGAAGACTTCTGTTCTTGACATTAACCGTATTTTTGTTAGTCCCAATCTAAAAGAATTAAATCAGATCTCTCTGGGAAAGGGTCCTGTGGGTTTGGACTGACCAGAGGAAGATCTGCAAATTAACAAAGCTGCTTCTTCCAGCTCTAATACTCCCTCTTTAGAAGATTATTCTATTCTTGACATGTCAAGGATAAACCAACAAATATTGAGACTGTTTTTTCAACCTCTGGCCAAAGTGACTGTAAAGATGGCAGTTTTCCAGTTACTGCAACCTGCAGCATAGGTAACTTTCAACAGGGACAGATCAAGGTGAGACCAGCCATTTTCAATCAACTTGAGTAATTCTTGAGCAACATTCTTAAGAAAAGAAGCTCTCTCAAGAAGCAGCCATCCTCCATAAGTGTCCAAAAGTATCTCTTTTTTTTTCTTCTCCTTATACGTTTATCTCCAGTGCATACATAGTACCATTGATCAGTAAATAACAGTAATAATTGTATTATGAGGACCGCATTTCTGTGTTCTTGGCATAGATTGGTAAGGTACCCTTCCGCTCCACTCCACTCCCATCTCTAAATTTATGTATGCTTTCAGTTAAGCTTTGCTCCAGGCCAATGTATGGCTGCATATTCTTAAGGACCTCTTATGAGAAGTATGCTATCACATGCAACAGTGTTGTGCTTTGAAGGAAATGGGTTTGGATATAGAAGCTGTGGAACATGACTGTGTTTACAGAAGGAAGAAAATCAAGGCAAGTGTCTCAGAAGGTCAGCAAAGAACTGGGTGATGCAGATTTTCAGGAATAAAAGAAGACTCAAGGCAGATTCCTAATGCTAATAGCAAATAGGTTTTTTTTGGAGCTGACCATAAGGATTGCATACCTAAGAATGCAGACCCACTTTAATCTCGGTTTAGGATTCTGTCTAAACCAGTTGCACATCTGTGACCTCAGAGCTGTCATTCTTTCAAAATTACATATTTCCCTGACAGTATATTCACATTTCCGTACCTTGTACATTTGATGTGTATTGAAGTGGCTGGCTGTTTGCCTCAGCCCTTCAGAAACAACACTGTCCTTCATTACCTTCTTGTTTAACTGTTTGGTTCTCTTGCTTTTTTTACTAATTCCCTAGCTCCAACTCTTAAGGCGGTTCCTAACACATCCCTGCATTGCAGACCTTTTCCTCTCTGCAGCACAATTAGACCCCTGACCTTCTATTCCCCAAAGCTAAAGAAATGCCAAATTGCCACCAGCACTTCATTATGTTTATATACTGGTCCTATGAGACTTGAATTTTCTCTGGCTGTCCACATCCTTCTTTTTATTTCCTGTTTACTAGCATCATACAACTTTCTGTGATATCCAGTGCTCTTGGAATAGGATATATATTTTTTATCAGGTAAGGTTATTTGCATTTAGTGCATTTTCTCTTTTCTCCAAAATTGTATCTTGACTATTAACCAGAGTGAATTAGTGACTACTACAAAACCTAAGGAAAGGAGAAAGAAAGTAAAAATCCAATAGTCTTAAGCATGGTACAACAAGATTTTGCGGTCTTGGATCAAGATCCAGCATATGTGTGCTCAGTATTACTCACATGAGAATCCTCTGTCTTCAGTGCATTACTGAACCCTTAGTTTTCAAGTGAACTTTTGCAAAAGCTTTCACATTAAACCTTCCTAATTGCAGATAGAAAACTATCCACAAATGAATACATTTTCCCTGAAGAAGAGAGGTCAGTGAAAGTCATTCAGTAAAGGATTCAAAGCACGTTTTATCAACTTTAATACTTATTGTTACATCTTCTGCTAAATCAAGTCTACACGAGCAATTATTGTGGCTGTGAAGCATGTGAGATTACCTGTGTGCCGTGATCACGATCTTCATCCTTAACTCTGCCCTGAGGAAAAAAAAAAAGTCCTTTCTTATCCTCCTAATATATTAATCCTTATGCTTGCTTCATGATGTAAAAAAGGTGGCCGCAACTATTGATGTTAGCAGGAATTCTGTCATTCGTTCAGTGAATAGGACACCGTTTTCAGATAGCATTACTCTAGCTTCTGAGAGGAAATGCTTCTGTAGGTTAGCTTTTAAGATCCTGCTCAGATCCATTTTTCTGTTGTCATTCTAGCTTCTGCTCTCGGTGTTCACCCTTCCATATATTCCCAACAGACTCTTGTAGCAGGCTCTGGTAGCTTTTTTCACTGCTCAGTTCCTATTTCAATTTTTCACCTAGTTAAGAATAGCATATACAATCAAGCAACATTGTCCATCTTTATGCAAAATACGCTGCAGTTCAAATGCCATTTTTTGGGCACAAAACTGTGTAATATACTGTGACCCTTACTAGAATGCAAGGTCAGGCTAAAATGATGATAATGGTCACTTCTGGGCTTAAAATCTATTCATCTGTTTTCATTATTTGTAACTGCATGAGATCAGAGGTATGTGAGCAGACATGGCAGTAGAATAATAACATCCTGTTAGTTGATGCCTCTAGGCGTCTTGAACCAGTGGGGAGTTCAGCCTTGACCTGCCTCGGAGGTAAGAGTGGTCAACATGCAGAGATTGTTCTTGATGGAGAGCTCTTCAGCAGAGGGCTTTCCCCACTGGTTCTTTACTACTTTCTTTTAAAATTCAGCCTATTTTTTATGGCTTATTCGTAACTATAAGAGTGAGCACTGGCTCAGGTGGCTTGTGAGCCCTGCAGGTAGGGTTTGAAATTACCAGTACAGAGTGATCAGTGAAAATGTGCACCTCTCTCTGGGGCTTTCCTTTGTGTTGAGTCAGTATTTGTTAATTTGTAATATAGTAAAAATCCAGTTTGAGACTCTGAAGTTCTCCTAAATTAGGTTGGAAGAGAACTGCTGCCTTCCTTTGGCTATAAAAAGTTTAGATTTTGCCTATGAATATCTTGATCGTGTTTGAAAAATCTGTTGCTTAGCTGAGCAGAGCTGCCTTTCTCCTTGAGCAGATACCACACATCATTTGCAAAACATTTGTACTTATCATGATCAAACATGGAAATGTCTGATTATTCTAAACTTAGCATCATTTTTTTACGGAGATTTAGAACTCAAAACAGGCTGAAAATTATCAACACGCTCAATGTATAGCATGGAAATTGCTGTGGAACTGCTAACAGAAAGATTACAGTCCAGTTCCATGAGATCCTCCTTAGGCAGCTGCAGATGGCAAGAAAAGGTTTGACACATGGCAGAAAGATGTGTGGTATGAATAGATGCATTTTTAAGGGGAAAGGTGTAAAAAGTATTTGTCTCTGTTTTATAGCAAAAATATCCCAGAGAAACAGTGAGCCATATTCTCATTTCTGGCATTTGTTCTGTTCATGAAATCTGCTTTTTTTGTCTTTTCTGGGAATGAATAATATCAGAGGATGGGTGGAGAATATCAAAGTGACCTTCTTGATGATGGCATCTAAACTGCAACTCCTTTTACGCAAGCAGTTGCCCTATTTATCTTAATTTCTCCTCTTCCCATAGTTTGGCAATGGAAGCATCAAGCCTTTCATGTAAACTTTTTCAAATCAGAATTTGCATTTTTTGTTGGAACTACTAAAGAAGTATTTATGCGAATGAAAGCAGCTCCCTTTCCCTATCCCACAGAAACGGGGAAAACAGATAATGTGCTGTCAAAAATGGGGTCAGTTCAGTGGCACCACCTGCCAGGCTGTTTTACAGCTTAGTGTCTCAAAGTCGGTCACTTTTTTCCTAGTATTGCCAGTCATGACAGGACTGCACGTTCTAAGTCAGCTGCATGTTTCCCTCATCCCAGGAAAGGGGAGCACGATGGACAGTCATTCTTCAGCACAGTTATCTGCTGACGGAAAGCAATGAAGCCACATGGCAAGCCTAAGCCATTTGGGCAGCTGGCTGCTGCTCACCACTCTGGAATGGTACCGCACAGTCCGCAATGCAGAGCAAAGATAACCAAGTGATAATAAACGGAGGACAGAGTTTCATGAAAGAAATGATGACCGATTATAGAGGGCAGTGCCAAACGGAGGTAATGCTGTGAGTGTACAGCACACCAAATGGGCCTGCTGGCCGTCTTTCAGCAGCCCGTGAGTACCTATTAAAGCCACACGTATGCTGCTCACAGCCTTTTCTCTGCAGCGGCAGTTGTTTGGAAGGACAGTGAGGAGACAAACAAAAAAGGACCAATACAAATACAAGCGTCCTTGTCCTTCCGATAACAGAACATTACGTGGATATCGAAAACATATACAAGCTACCTGTAGCTTGTACGTTAAATCAGAAAGGGTAATGACAAAAACCTGAAAAAATTAAAACCTAGAGGTGTCATTCTGAATTTACTTTTAGAAAGAACTTCACTGAAAATTGTAAAATAACACTGCTGTAAGATAGTGCAAGATAAGGTTGGTCCTTAGGTTTTGACTTTGAAGATATCTCTGGTTTCACCCTTTTGTGCAAGAGATGCTAGCTGATGTAATGAGACGACTCTATGGCTTGATTATAATATCCTGGAATTGCTGGATCCTCGGCAAGATTGCTGACACTGTGCACTGGGGAATTTGTATGCAAATGTCATTATCATGGTGTTATATTGTGCTTACCAAAAAATAAGGTAATATCATTGGTGATTGGAATCTGGTCCCAGTGAATCTTTATGCTACAAAACTGGCCTCAAGAATTCATTGAAATGATATTCACCGGTCTTTGAAGAAATCTGGGGCAGATACAAATAGAAATAAGGCCAATTCCACTCACTCAACCTGTCCAGTGCGCTCTGTACATGTATTTCAAATGTTGGGCATTTGAAACCGGGATACAGTTCTAAAATTTATATGTAAGACTTCAGTCTGACTTCAAAAGACCTTGAGTTGAAGAATTTTGAGAGTTGGAGGTTTACTTTGACATAAAAGTAAAATGGAGCAATCTCAACCTAATTCACTCCAAATATAGTCTTTCTACTTCAGTGAAATTACAAACTGGATGTAAAGTCAAGCCAGGACGAAGGCAAGAGATTTTTGGATTGGTGCAAGTGGACACTCAGTTGCAACAGACTCATAACCAAGTCAAACATTTCAGAACAAGTAGAAGGACTGAACTCTGAGTGGTTTGGGAGATACATACTGAGATACAGTAATTACCTCCGTAGTAACAAAGAGATATCTTCAATTAATATCACCACTTAAATCCAGGTTCACATTTTTAGTACTCACAAACTTTTGGAGTTATCTAGATCTGGGGCTATGACTTGGCCCCACTTAATTAATTTCAGAGTTTTTCCATTGTTTCCAATGGATTTTTCTGTGTGCTATTTTAATAGGTTTATAATCCCAATCTTCCTCAGAACTGAGAGATATCTTTCTTTGGTAAATAGTACGCAACGCATATTGTTGATTTGTCCAATAATTACTGCCACTTTCTACTTCTAGTGTATTTCAGCTGGCACTGAATTGGTCAGTCTCCCTGCCCTGGTATACAACCATGAGATAGCAAGGAGATTGTCCTTGGGGAGATTAAAGAAAATAGCAACATTTCTTCATAAGTCACTATAAACACTGAGCTGTCCCCCTGTGACTTCTAGCTGCTCTTACTCACACATGTGCATGGAGATGAAGTTTGAGACAGAAATCCTCTTTTGTAGCAGAGTGCATCTGCCATTTCCATCACGCAGCAGCAGCAGCTCAGCAGCAAGCAGTAAATCTGTCAGTGGGATCAGGTAGTGGATGGCACCAGTAGTTTCACATCCAGCTATTTTGAGTCAAGCAGCCGAGTGATTTTCTCCCTCTGAGTTGACATAATGCTATGCTAAGAAAACAAATTCCTTTAGTATTTCGCTTCATAGAATCATAGAATCATTAAGGTTGGAGAAGACCTCTAAGATCATCGAGTCCAACTGTCAACCCAACACCACCACGCCCACTAAACCATGTCTTTTAAAAACATTTACTATTGCAGAACATGTCTTGTTTTGTCCAGCCCCCAGTAGGCTTCGCATTCTAATTATTTCCATTTGGGCTTCCCAGATTTTATAAAATCATATTTATAAAAACAGGTTTCCTGTTTCCCAGCACAATGCCCAAGAAGTAGATGCCCATTCAGCTTATTTTTTCAAACACCTCTTGGTTACTGAAGACTGGCATAGAAACCAGTGAGTTTAAATGCAGTTCACTTAGTAGACATACGAGACACCAGTATTTCATTCAGAGAATCCAAAGAACTCCAAGCCAGAGACCAGACAAGTCCAGATCCAGTGAGGAATCTCAGAAACACAAGCCTTATGTGACTTCCATCAGACTCCAGGGCGCTCTTTCACTCATCTAAAACCTGCCCAGCTATGGCACCAGTCTTAAAGCTTGCAACATTTGATCTTAAGGACAAAAGCAAAACACAGAAAAACCTGAGACAAGCATGTCTAAATGTTAATAAGTGATAGTCACATCAAGATACAAAATTTACCACAGTATCAAGCCAGAAATTGTAAATCTAAGCTGCATAAGGATACAAACATGCTTTCATGCAGATAGCATGATAAAAAGGCAGGCCTTAATAGAGTCACTTTATAGATGCTTTTCAAAATATGTTATTTATTTTGGAAAAAAAAAAAGCAAAAATATCAATTTAACGTAGTGATTTTTCTACTATAATTCTTCTCTGCTTCCATTTCTCCAAGAGACATCACATCTCAGCTCCCTTATGTTACTACAAATATTATTTGCTTTTTTAAAAAAATGTTAAAAGGTAAACATGATAAATACAGAGATAAAAACAGCTTCTGTATTAGCATTAAAATAACCTAACTTGTATTTACACAAAGAATCATAAGCATTTCTCATTTACACAGGAATAAGTGTGATTTATATTCACTACTGCAAGACTTTAAATTGTGAGAATAGTAAAGACGTTGGCTAAATGGACCTTCTTTTTGTATGAAAGGATAATGTAGAATTTGCATCCTCATCAGTTCTTGGCTAACCAGGGTTTCAGATGATACCTGCTGAATGGCTGCCTTAGTTAACTGAGTACCTGTCCACTAGGCACTGAGTTCATCTTTTTTAATCAGAAGGGTCCCACTGGGAGTGTAGAGTCACTAGGAAATCTTCAGACAGGAGGGGAAAAAAAACCACAAATTGTTCAATTTTTCCTAGAAATGTGAGTTAAGGTAGAAACTAAACAATACAGCAGGTCTATTGAAAGGATTTAAAAACATTTACTGCTCTAAGCAGAGAAAGCTCCCTGCCAAGGAAAGAATAACAGAAAGAGTAAAGGACCAGCTTAAGAATAAACAAATTTGCTCACTGTTTTTTAGCTTATATTTCATACTTACTGCTTGTGATATCTCTTTACACTACATTCAGAGAGCTCTGATGGAAACTCCTTACCTAAGGTCACATCGAGGTGGTTTAAACTCTTTTTTCAAACCTGTTCTGACTTTTGGCTGGAGAAAGCAATATGAAACAGATGAAATGAAACTGTTTGGGAGAAGATACTATTTTGTTGATAACCTCTAATATGATAGCAATCCAAAATTAGCTATATTTTAAATATTGTCTCATTCTTCAGTCATAGAAAATATTACGAAGTCTGTATTTCATGGAGTTGCACTGACTCCTACATAGGAACAGAGAAGATTTGGGCTGCTTAAATTTGTACTCTCACTTTTCAGACAAGAGGAAAAAGTATGTTAAGGGTGTTGAAAACAGTGATTACTGTAAATACAAGCAACTCTTCCAGTCCTTTCTTTCATGATATCAGAATAAAGGAACTTCCCTAGAATCAGAAGGCAGCAAATTTAGAGCCAGTAAAGCTTTTTTTTTTTTTGTAATTCAAGACTATACTTAACCTATGAAACTCTGTCTTTCCACAAGACCGAAGGACTGTGAAAGAAAGTGAATAATTATTTGCATTAAAAAATACTTACGTGTGCAGTAGTAAACATTTTTAAAAGACAAGGGAAAAAAAGAGAGAAAACAGGAGTTTAGACATAGTTAACCTACTTGCAGAGAGCATGAGGCAGTTTTCTATGGCAGAGGCTTATCTGTGACACCAGTTGGTCCTTCCTTAGAAAGAACTGGTATTGACCACTGCTGAGGGAAAGGCTCTGGGCAGAAAGAACTGCTGCTCTGATTCAGAATGGGAATTTGTATGTTGTGTCTCACACTTCTCATCATTTTCTACAAAGGCTTTGCGGGGGGTGGGGGGAAGTAAAACCTGTAGGAACTGGCTTGTCTCTGCTTTGGTCTCAAGTTTGGATTTATAAAAGCCTTTCCACTGAATTCCTCAGAAATTTGTTTTGACTGGGAACAGGGTTTGACACCACTTGATGCTTAAGTTTTTAAGAATTATGTTTTTGCAACATAATTTGCAAGCTGAACTGTGGCAAAATGCAGTGCTATGTCCAGGCTTTGAATTCCTAAAGTTCTTTCTGTGATCTGATTGGAAATATCTCAGTTTAGCTGGGTGAAAAGCAGTGAAAAGTCCCTGGCAAGCTTCAAAGACAGGCTATTCATGGCCCCCACAGAAAGTCATGTAGATTCTTCCTGTTTTATATAGGCAGTAAGTCTTCCTCCTGATCCTCAGCAGGACTGAAGGAGAGAAATTTGAGGAATATTAGCAGGCCTGTCTCTAAAGACACTGAATATAAAATTGGGAGCTTTAAAAAGCCTGAGTGTCACAACTGTTAGTGTGAGGAAATAAGGCAAGAGGCAAAGCCCTATGTTTGAGTGCATGTTGAGTCTTCATAGAATCATAGAATGGTTTGGGTTGGAAAGGACCTTTAAAGGTCATCTAGTCCAACCCCCCCTGCAATGAGCAGGGTCATCTTCAACTAGATCAGGTTGCTCAGAGCCCCGTCCAACCTGACCTTGAACGTTTCCAGGGATGGGGCATCTGCAGCTTCTCTGGGTAGTCTGTTCCAGTGTTAACACCACCCTCATCGTAAGAACTTAATCCTAAGCGGGCAGGAAGGCAGAAAGCCGTCAGTAAGAGATGCAAAGAAGGTACTGAGTAAGTATTATCTGAGTTCAACTTGTCTACACACCCCAAATCTGGGGATAGACCTCCCATGTGATGCTGATTTTTATTCAAAACCGAAAGGATACAGCTAGTTTTGGACACCCCATCCATATATGCAAATTGAAAAAAAGAGTGGAAGTTCATGCATAGGGTAGGAGGCTGAACCCACTGCTAATAAGAACCAATAACAAAGAGATAATAAACTTCTGTTATGAAACCTACTATCATCATGCTAATAATTGTATGCACATTTCATCCAGGAAGCTGAATCTTAATCAAATAATAATGTGTATCCTCTTTGAAATGCCTCTTCATTTTGCTTTGAAGTGCCAGACTGCAACCAGAAGAGTACTTCTGCATTTCTTACTTGACATGCTCCCATCTGCTACCATCCAAAACTGACTTTCTCTCCCTCACTTTTTTCTCCTCCTCCCTTCCTTCCTACTCTCCCCAAATATATTTTTAAGATGAAGACCAAACGTTTCTGCACCTGATAGGGCAAAGACATGTCAACTGCATCAAGCTTCGGGTAAACAGTGCTGCCTCATGGATAAGAAATTTGAAAAGTAGCAAGAAAGATAATCTCCCTTTTATTGGCTTCATTCATATTGAAATGTATGATCAGAGTCAAAGTCTTAATCTTCACCTCACTTTCACAGCTGCTCAGCTAACCTTAGTGTGTATCCCAGCCCTCTGCGAGAAAGCAGGGCCCCTGTGATTGGATTAAAGGGCAAAGAAAGGGAATGTCGTGTTACCCCTTTAGGCAGCCCAGGCTCTCAGAAGGAAGCTCAAATAACAAAAGGCGAGGAATCTGACCCAGCAAAAGCATGGCAGGCTCCAGCAGACTTCAGCCGGCTGCGCCAGCTACAATGAGGTCACTTTTGACACTCTGTATGAGGTGACTTCTCAATTTGTACTAAATCCTCTTTTTTCTCAACAGAAGGCAGGAGGAGGTGTCCCCACGTCCAAGCCAATCAGTAGCCCACAAGGATAAGCCAGAGCATTGAAGCTTCCCTTGTAAGGCCTCCTGTTAACAATTATCAGCTCCTAAAATGCTAAAGAAAAATATTGACTGCAGTTCACAACATTATTTATCCAACAAAGTGTACAAAAAAATCTTTTCTCTTTTTCTAATGCCTGAGCCTAGCAGTGAAGCTAAGCCCAAGCTTTGTTGGCTTCCCCAATCACATTTATTTAGCTCCTTACATCAGAGGTTACTAATAATTAGCTTGTTTGGATTTAAGAGTATGCCCATTCCCAGCCAAAAAGAAAGCTGGAAATTTGCCATTGTTCTTGATGAAGACATGCAAAGGGAAAAAGACTCTATGGTAACAAGGCCCCATCAAAAATTATTTCTTTTAAATAATTACTGTACTTCCATAAGCCTAAACTGCCCTCTCTTAGCAGTAAGGCTCTGAAGAAGGAGTCCTCAGATAACCCACACTGCCTCAGAGGCCCCCCTGCCTCCAGTCAGATCAGAGCTGGGGGAGGGCAGTCAAAGAGAGGCAGGTTATGGAGAATCAGCGTTAAGGAGATATTAGAGAAAGGCTGTGGGGTAATCCCCCACACTTGAATACCCAACTCCAATATTGAGTTTTTTCTTAACATTTTTTGAGAGGAGTCTTTTAGTCAAACCTGTGAAAACATAATGTGAACAGCTGTAAACAAAAAAAACCACCAACGCTGAGCTGCAGGTGCTTGCAGCAAGCACAGCACCTTTTTAAAAAATTAAAAGGAAAATTGAGCAAAAAGAAGAATGTCTGAAACATCACAAAACATGTAAATAGCAGTCATTTTAGAGAGAGGCCTCACCTCAGTACATGACACAACTCTGAAGTGAGAGATTGGTGAGCTTCTGCATCCGTCAAGCTGGGGCTTGGACCTACCCTGGCACTCAGCTTGCCCAGGGCATGGCAGACAGAACTTCAGTAATTGACAAATGTTAAATCTCATCCCCAAAATTAATCCTTGACTCGAGCACCTACAAACACTTGATACTGCAGGCCTATCATTACAAACACAGATTTGGCAGATAGAGATGCTGCTCTGAATTAATTGTGTTCAGGCCAGGCCCTTGGACAGACTCCAGTGGCTAACTCCATTTTAACCAGCCGTTTGTAAACCTGTCCTTTGTTAGAGCAATCCTCAGGGGATGCAGAGTCACTTCTATTCCAGGTCACCTTGATTTCTGTTGTAGGTCAAGTCTAGGTAGTACCATGGTTACAGTGTCCTGTGAACCCCTCCGTGTTCAGCACCCAAAGTGGGATCAGGGTCACGTTGCTGTAGATTAGAGCTATCCCCCAGGTGCTTTATTTTGTTGGCAGTTATTGCTTTGATACTCCAGGGACTGCAAAAGTGGTTTAAAAACGCCTTTTCCCTCCATTTCCTGATCTCGAGTCAAATGTTGGTCAGCTGGGCTGAGGGATTAAGTATCAAAGTCTGCTTTTTACATTCAGCAGACTTGACTTTATGAGAAACCTTTTTTCGGTGCTACTGGAAAGAAGTGCAATCTCTCCTCCTCCAGACCTGCACTTCAGGACTGTAAGTAGACAAAATACCTAAATTCAGCAGCACAGCTTCCAGGAGGCTGCTGCTGTGGCAGCAGAAATGGAGATGTAGTTAGTGACATGTCAATCAGCTCCCTGCTGCTCTTTTGACAAAAGAGACGAAGAGCCAGTGTTTATTTTCAAGTAACATTTTTGCTGAGGTTCTGGAAAGATGGATGAACTGAAACCGGCTTTGATTTGGAGCTAACGGCCCAAATCAATCACTCTAAGAGGCCACTGCCTTACCTCAGGTAGAGGCATGAGCTGATGGTGTTTGGGCAACATACAAACTGACAGCCTTATATTTGCTGATGTGTTTACCTCAGCCATAAACAAACCTTTAAGAGATTGGCCTATTGATAGCTGGATTCTCAGTTTACGTTTATTACAAGAGTATATGTGTGAATAACTGGGGAAAATATTTCAAACCTAGAAAGTTATGATAGAAAGTAAAGAAACAGGGATCCTATATTCTGTACAGTGGAGGAAAAAAAGGCTTGTAGTCAAGCACATATAAATTTGTACCCTTTGCCTTGTGCTAAGCTATAATATTGGCTTTCATGCAGAAATGAATAATAGCTTTATTCACCTCTCTAGATTGCCCTAACATGCTGCAATTTGATTAAGGGCATGTATTCAAGGCATGAATCTTCCTGATATAGTGAGATTATTGAAATTATCCCAAAAGAGCATGTTTGCTGCTCTGCATGCAAACATCTTCCATTGTCTCCTTAAGAATACACAAGACAGGTCAAGAGAAGCTTAATTAATATGGAATTAGCACAAGTCAATTTTGTTTTTCTATATTGTCTTGCCCTTTGTGGCCTTAGGGCAGCTGGCAGTTGGAGGAGATCACGCTCATATAAGTGTATTGATCAAACGTTATTAGTTAAAGCTTATTCGTGTGCTATCTTTAGGGTAGCAGAACAGGAATTCTATATAGCACATAGTACTAGGCAGAAAAGACCAACAGGTTTCTGCATTTTGGCAAGTCTGATTTAGGGCTAATAAGTAGCTGGGCTTTTCAGCAGTGAAAAGGCAACAAAACAGGGTTTTGGATTAACTTTGTAGCTACATGAGGCATTTCTTGCCTTGTTTAACACTGCATTGCAATCAAACAGCTCCCCCTTCCAAACTAGCACGTCTATGAAGGATCATTTAATATCCCTCAGTCATCTGCCAGGTTCCAGTACCTAGTTTGCAGAAATAATTGGGTTTCTTTAATGTCATTTGTTCTCAAATTTATTGGACAAGGACGAGCAAAAACAGGCTATTCATCTAATTGACTGAGCACTGCACTCTTTGAATATCGTATTACCATTATGTCTGAGCTCTCAGGAGCCAAACTTAGCATTTGCCAAGAACTTATTTCTCATTATTTATCCATG
The DNA here is from genome assembly GCF_000690835.1 of Fulmarus glacialis. Taxonomy (NCBI): domain Eukaryota; kingdom Metazoa; phylum Chordata; class Aves; order Procellariiformes; family Procellariidae; genus Fulmarus; species Fulmarus glacialis. The sequence goes on from NW_009228747.1 coordinate 122,407, forward strand.
TTGCATGACAGCACAGGGATTCAGAAAAGATCATTCTGTCATCTTCACTATTCATTTCTCTTCATAGTTGTACCAAGTTCATAGTGGGGCAACAGAATTAATCCTCGGATATTTAATGATGCTGTGCCATGCAAAATTCTCATTGACTTAGTGGATCCCCTGTGGAAGGTACTGCACAGCAGAAGAATCTCTTCCGGAATATGCCTTCTCAGCAGTCCTTCTCCATAGCAGTAAAACCACAGCGCAGTCAAGCACCTTGGAGACAATGGATCCATGCTTATCAAGTCCCTGAACAACTACCACAGTTCATTTGTGCTTTTGGAACATTTCCACAAAATTTGTGATGGATGCAAAGAGTATATTCTTACATGGCACTGGCTGCCCTGCATACAACTTGATGTTCCTCAGGTTGTTATATGGTTCCACTAGCTTTGTTCTTAGATTTGGAATGTGCTAATCATACTTCTTTTATTTAGCTTTATGGAAAATACCTTCTCTAGGTCATCATTGCTCTTTGCAATGGGTTTATTCCCATTACCAGAATCACAATGATTCATGGTTTAAAAACAAAGTAACTTTTTTTTACACAATTCTTAAGTCAGAAGGGAATATTCACCCACAAAACCTCTGAAGTATTTTAGGCTTTCTGCCACGTGCCTGTTCAGTTGTGCCTGTGTCAATCCAGGTCTTGTGTCTCACCCAAATTTGGATTTTGGAGTTTTTGGAGAATTTGTGGGAAGAAGTAGACAGGAGAAGATGTCAGTTGGGCCATTTATAATCTTTTTTTTTGGGATAGTATAAGTGTGACAGCTATCACATGTCTTTCACCAGCTGAGAAAACAAACCTGGACAGGTTAAGAAGTCCCTTTAATGCACATGAACAGATATAAATATACACATGCAAGCACATGCACATGCTTCATCTTTTGCTCTTACTCTCAATTCTGCTCTTTATATCAGTGGAATTAACATTATGAGCAATAACTGAATTAATTTGACAGTAAGCCCAAGCTTAACAATGAACTTCACATCTAAATCTGTTCCATGTCTCTGTTAGTATATGAAATGCACATGCAGTAGCCGAGAACTGCCACAAGCAAAACCCCACCATTGGAAAATTGAAATCCCTTCCTGCTCTCATATTCTTACATAGATAATTTCTCTACATTCTTTTTGTCATTGCTGGGCAGCTCTTGTTTTGTAAACTGGAAATTTGATCACTGTACATTAGAACAGTTACATTCATCTATTGTTATGCAAAAATAGCAAGAAGCAATATTTAAAACAAAACAGAAATAATTAAACCTCAGTGAAGAAGTGGAGTTAGGTGAAAATACTGTCTAAGAATAATCTTTGATGTAGATGATATAAATTATGTCAGCTTCAACTTCTAGACATTTGAGGCTGGGTTCTGCAACGTTCTGTAATGCTTTACTAACACCCACTTCAAAAAGCATTTGTTAAAAACCTCTTACGCTCCCTGCAAACTAATGTCAGTCATTTTCAAATGTGGTAGGAACAACAAATTTTCACACACATTTTTATTGTTATTAAAGGTTTTGTTGCTGCTTATGATGCTATGGGAGAAGGTTTGATTATTTTCATATCACAGCTGTTCAGAAATATTTCTTGGGGTTTTTTTCCTACTTCTCAAAGCAATTGCCTTTATAATCAGAGCAAAACTGTTTATTCCAAAAAAATCTTGTAACAAAAGAGCTGCAATCCCTAGAGTGAAACAGAGTAGAGTAAGTCTGAGCCTGAACAGACTAAAGTAATTGGTTTGGGTCATCATTGGGATACTGTTTTATATCATAAAATGTTCTGATTCATTTTCAGGAAACATGGCTTATATTTATGTTAATGTTTTTCTTTTCTCCAAAGAGGTTCTATGAATTATCCCAAATAGATTAATGTGCTGACCTTTGGTCCCTAGAAACCAGAGGCTGGATTACAGCTGTGCACGCCTTGAGAAGCTTAAATTTTACCGTTCGGTTAAGATGTGAGCTGCAAAGTTTAGAGATGCCTGAACTTGACCTTCTAAGGAAATAGCAAAATTAGCACAAGATTTTTCCAGGACTATTTATACATCTTCTGAAATACAGAGTATGGCTGATCATTGCCTTTGAAGAGTATTCACAGAGGAGGCAGATCCACTGCTATAGGAGAATAAAATCTTGCAGTCATTCTTTAGGCTTAGTGAAAGTAAAACTCTTACAGATTTTCCTATATGTGCTTAGTCCAGCAGTATTTTTGAAAAGACACTAGTACCAACTGTAGGTCATCTTTGCTCATAATACCCACACTAAGTTGGCACTTTTTCAACAAAGTAGACTATCCTGTCTCTGTGAGACACGTTGTCCTCATCAATACTCAGCCATACATACTTTGGTTAATAAGGGCTTTATCTGGTCAATGTTTGGAAAAGAAGTTAAACACCTAAAGAGGAGGACTGTAGCTTATTGTAACTCAGCTGACAAAGACATTGAAATTCGCCTTGCATTCACACAAGCTCTCCAGGTCCTGGACATAAATGCAAAGGGAAAAGTGGTTCCTTTCTCTCTGGAGCAGAAAATAGCACATGGGTGAGCAGCCTGTGGAAATTAAGGAAGAAATAAGGTAGAATTTAGCCATTTTAGTCTGAGAGTGACAGACTACAGTACTTCTAGGAAAACAGGATGAGGAAGGTGGGGAGGAAGAAGTGACAGGTCTGATAGTTGTCTCCCAGGAATACAGTCCAGCGGGTATGGCAAGTGCCAGCACATAAAGTTTTAGACCAGACTGAAGATAAAATTTGACTGCTTATAAGCAAAGAATATGGATATTTTTTACAGCAAAGCTAGGTGTGATTGGCAACTTGTCTTGGCAATTTTTTTAAAAAAGTTTCCATAATACAGTACAGAATTGTGAGCTTCACTGAAACCAAAAATTCTAAACTGCACAGGATTTTAATCCCACAAGCCAAATGAAATGTCAGCAATCAAAGCCTGTTTGCATTCCTTGCATCCCTGCACAACATGAGATGAATATGGTGAACTCTAGTGTGTTGGTAAATGAGTAATTTCCAATAAAATAAAAATTAGAATATACCAGTTCTAAGACTTTTCTCATGGCATTTTCAACTTCTCTGAAACCAGGAAGTGTCAAAAGTGTTACAAGAAAACCTGTTCATAACATATTTGATTTATAGACTCAAAGAGGTTGGGCTCTGTTGAGATAATAATTTCATTTTCTGGAAGGTGATCAAAACAAAACTTTCAAACGTTCTGAGGTTCACCCGGTGCTGGAGGGTTGAGTGGTTGCCATTTCTACCATATGCACTATATCAGAGTTATTCATCAGCTGTCTTTTTGATAAATAGAGTTCATATGATACAGGGAGTTTTAGTCTTTTGTAAAGTCCACATTAATTCGTTTCATTTTACAGTACTAAATGTTCTTCAAGCATTAGAGCTAATTGCAAAGAAAAAATGACGTAAAAGTATCACTTAAAAGAAGTTCTACTTATCAATTTCACTGAAAAATCCAAACTCCATTACCAGAATCTGGTTGCCATTGTGTAGTCGTACAACAGTGGTAAATGTTGGATTATTAAATAAAACATTTCTATCAAATAAAACTTCAGCAGATTTTCATATTGTCTTTCATTCACCAGTAACTCATGGTGTGCATTAGTTGCCGCAGTTGATGCTAACACTGGAGAGTGAGCGCAATCCTACCCACAGAAAAAACATCATAAAGCTGCCTTTCTATGAGGTGTTTGTTCATGGATGACTCTGTATGATTGCAGTTAGAATTAAGCTATTTTTCTTCCAAACTAGAAAGTATATTACATAGAAGTAGGCCTGACAGAGAGCTCATGTTCTGGTTGTTTTCATAAGCACTAGGAATCCATTTTTATGTGAATCTCATGGCTAAGGTACAAGCTCATTATCTCATTCTTTGCATTGTGCTTTTTTGGAGGCATTTTCTCTCACAAAAAAAAAATATTTTGCTTCATTTTGATTTGACAAAATGCATAATTAATATCAGATTTGCTTGGAGAACTGTAGGTGTACAGCAAGTATGGTATGATTATCATGCTGACTGAAGAATTGTAATGGCTCACACAGAGAACTAAGCCAAGATTCGGAGGTGGATTTGAGAGTCTCACACCCAGGTGCATGGCCAACTTCTGAGTAATGCGTGCTTTTTAACTAAGGATTTCACTTTTTCAATAGCTTACCTGAAACCGTGATGAACTCTTCATGTGAAATCTTTCTTTCAGGCTTGTGTGTATTGTCAAACAGATCTGATGGTCTGCTCAATCAGAAATCAGAAAAATCATGCTGTGTAGGTGACCAGGGGTCAATGTTGTGCCTCTTGGTCTGAAGCTCTATGAATCTGTGTTGTTACATTACCATACTATTTGCTGACCAGAGATATCAGTCTAAGCAAACAACTGATTGCATTGCAGAGCTTACCATCATGTCAGGTAGATGTGATGACAGTATCAAGGAAAGCTATGGGGCTGAAAGACTAACTGGCAGTAGGACAGAGTTGAAGTTTTTCTAAGTAAGCTGTGTGGTGCATTGGCTGTGTGTACATTAGGCTTCTCAGAATAAACAGAGGCCCGGGAGCCCAGGACTTTAACTTTGCTATCTTTTCAGTGTAGCAAATTCACGGTATAACTGGGAAGTGGTCAAAGTGATGCTTCAACAAATCAAAGTTAAGACAAAAATTGAGCTGTAGGCATCCCTAGATGTGATTTTGAACAGTAGCATAGCTTTGGGATTTGTTTAGAATGTAATTTATTTGCTTGCTTGTTTGCTTTTAGAGGGGTGAGTCTTATAAGGATTTATTGGCTTTGTGTACTGTTCAGGCACCTCAAAGGTATAAAACTTGAAACATTGTCTGTTGACTTCCTGTTGGGAAAAACTTCTAGTTGTCACAGATCACCAGAGCCTGCTCATACAGCCACCATCTCTTACCCTGCTTGGCACAACAAAGGGAACAAAGAAGTGCTGTGTTTGCCAGCCCATTTCTTCTCAAACCTGTATCAAGGGTGCGCAAAGCAGTGAAGGGGAGGAGGGAGCAAGAGAGGTAGGAAGGGAGACCTTCAGTTCTTCAAGTCTGAAGACATGGTGCCGCCTTTGTGTGTCTGTGTGTATTAGAATTCAAATCCAAGTATTTCGTATTTGTACAGTCCTTCATTTGTTTTTTTTGATCAGTAAAATATTTAAATCATACAAACCCTTCCTTAAGCTGCTTTATTTTATGAATCAATTGTAAATAACCTTTGAAATGCATTTGGGTGTTGAAAACCATTTGTTTGTTTGGAAAAGGTAATTTTCCCAAGCTCAGAGAGGAACAGGCAGTTCTTTCTAGCAAATCTTTTGAAACGCTGTGAGAAATTGTGGTGTAGATAGCCGGAGTGACCTCTCGTGGTCTTCACAGGAACTAAGGCAATTCATCTGCCCACTTCCTTGCCCTCTTTTTAGCAGATGCAGGTCAACGATGCTGGTGCTAACTGAAATAAGGACCCAGAAGTACAGCTCCATCAGGAGACTGCAGGACAGGTACATGATAAACTGTAGCTTGCACAGTGCTCCCAACTTAATTGATATACCGAAAATACTATTTCGGCCCTTGAGCGTCACTCATCTGTTCTCAGCTGCACCAGGAAGGAAATATTTTCCAGATATGGCACGTTGGCTCACTACTAGCAGGTCTTATCTGTATTTTTTAATGTTGGCTAACAAAAGTACAGGTCTTTTAAAAAGAGGTTGACATCTTCCTAAGCCACTGGAAAGGGGAGCAATCAACCCTTCGTGAAGAATCAGTCAGTAGTGGCGTAAGTAGCTGAAATATCTGTAATAGATGCCTGCGTTACCTTTCACTGCAATCTTGCTTTTATTTCACCATTCCTGTGAATCAGCTTCCAGCTGGTTCTAGATACCAGTGAGAAATTTCTATCATATGTTTACAGACTGGGAAGGCCGGCGCACATTTTCATTGCAGTAGCTTCACCTCATCTCCCAAGGGGTTCTTTTTGTTTTCTTTGAGTTTTTTGAGGGGGAGGAGGAGGTTTAGGACTCATGTTTATTTTTTAACTTGAATTAATTCCACTTGTTAAAACCCAAACATTTCAGACCAGATGTCCCCCATCACTTCAGGTTGTTATATGCCACGTATTGACCAGTGCAGTAGATGCCTGGGAGAGTATTTATAAGTTGTATGATCCATTTCTCAAGAGGGACAGCTATTGCACTAGGATTCCTCTGTCCCTTCTTCATGTTGTACCTACCTTTCTCTAATTTTAAAAAATAATCAAGATACATAGTTTATGAACTGTTTTATATTGTTACATGTTGTACCTCCATTTATATCCTTATTGAGTAGAGGAGTCTGAATCAAACTACAAGTGTACACCACCTATTTACTCCCCAAACACTACTGTGTTCAGAGTCCAAACTCAGATTCAAGTTTCACACTTTGCCCATGCATCATTATATCCATAGATATCCATACATCACTGAATAGAAAAATCCCCGTCCCGACCATAGTTTAAGTGTTGAACATTTGAAATCCAGATCATGATCTTAATCAGACAGTTTACGCTTGTCCCTAGTATTGATAGCTCTGCTTACGTGATAGAGAAGAAGACAAAATTGCTAGAGCAGTAACAGATTACCCTTATCCCTACCCTTCTTAGTGGTAGGGGATAAGGAAAAAATTAACAATAGTCTCTAGAGGCACAAATAAGTGTATATTGAATGGCTCTTGGATTCATTCTCACTGCCATCTGTTCTTTCAATCTTCTGTGTGAGTATCACATACTGAAACAGCATCAGTGCAATTGTCAGTTCTTTTAAATTTCTATTTTCCCTTATCTTTTTTATGATTTCAGTGCTGTCAGCCTGACTTTTCACATATTTCTCTTTAAGTTTCTTTTCCATACGATTCTTCCTGTGTTTTTTTAACGTCTTAGCTTTCTCTTAGATGAAGTTCAGCATCAGGATAGTGAAAATTGATGGATATATTGTTTAATAATAAAAAAGATCAGATCATTTAATTTCATTATTTATAACTACGAGGTCTATCCAGGTATTTTCCAGACTTCAGTCACACGTAATATATACCAGAAAAGATCAATTATTTTCCCTCATTTCCATCTCCTACAAAAAGTAGAAAAGTGTCCTACACTGCAGTAGCTTTTGAGATATGAGTCCAGACATGTCAGTTATCTTAGTGCAGAGAACAGGATGTGCTCTTCAGTACAACACAGACTGTCTGAACTTACTGCCAAAGCCCATCTGACTTTTTGTGTAAGAACTTAAGTTAGCAGGATATGTTATTTTAAGCGAGCAAGTTCTCTTAAAAATTCTCATCACTTCAGCCAAATCCAGCTCTCAGGGGGAAAAAAAAAAAAAAAAGAAAAACCAAAAAAACCCCAAAAACCAGAAACCTCTGCCTGCAACTCTAAAGGCAAAAGTTCCTTGACTGACTTAATCTCTATGGGCTTCATTCCTGTTCAATAGGGCATACAATAGGGCAAAACCCTCCCATTGAGGTCTGTGAAGTTTCAGCTAGTATAACTGAGGAGTTATATGATAGCTGTTTTCTAGAGCTCTATGTAGGGTCAAAAGATAGCACTCTGAAGTCCTCTTAGAAAGCATCAGAGGAACATTTGTTAAGAATATCTTTAATTCAATATTTGCAGTATTATCAACATAACCCATTTCTAGGAAGGTAGCAATTTTAGCCTGCAGTGCTCTCCTACAAGCTGATATCATGAGCAGGTGATTCAGGTGTCCTTTATTGTTTGAGATCTGGAATAAGGATAGTAATAACAATTACGATTCAATGCATTCTTGCTATTAACATCCACTGTAGATCCCAGGTGAAAACACATGTACGCATGCATGCATGAAATGTCTCTCTGTAGTTGGTTTCTGTAGGGTTTTGTCATTATTATTCTTACAAGTATAAATATTTACAATATTTGTCTACCTGGCGAAATAGTCTCATTTCCATGCTTATTTAAATGGACTAGCTTGGCTGCATTTGTGGTGCTTATTTTTACAGTGAATAGAAGCCTCTAAGAATTTGTTAACTGAAGGTGCAATCCAAATGTTTAGCATATAGATGAGAGAAGATATTTAGAGTCATTGCTTTGCTAATACAAGTCTTCCATTTCATGTTATCGCTCTATTTTGACTTCCCTCCTATTTCTTCCATTTTCTTCACTACTGGGTGGGATTTTATGGCAAAAAATGCACGAAGCTGAACATCACCACAGATTTCTATCACAAGTAGTGGAAAAGGATGGAGAGTTAAAAGGCAGTTGATGGCAACTTTATCGGGTTTTCTTTAGGGAAAGGACACAGAAGAGAATGTGTTTTTGAAGGTATCTCTTGCATTACATGGGAGACAAAAATAAGCCTCAGACTGCAACAGAAGGTGGAAACGTAAACATAAAAGACTTGTTTGCCAGTATGTTGCTGTTGCAACAAAGTTAGCTATACCTTCCACAATGAAGAAAATGCACGAAATCTACTGTGAAAATAGTGAAGCTGGCTAGAAAAAAAAATCAAAATTGATGTTCTGCTTAAGTAAAATAATTTCAAATTCAGTATCTTTCCTTCAGGCAATGTTTTACTGTCATTGCTGTCTAAGCCAAGCACGATTACTAAGTTCTGCGGGGATCACACCGTGTACATATATGCAGGTAATTATTAATGCAAATGAAATCTTAGTGTTTAAAATAGCAGTATAACAACTTAATTCTCTTTAATTATTTCAAGACATACCTTTGTGTATATAGAAAGAATGAGTAGCAGTAGCATAAGAATTTCCATTCTAAAAGTCCTTTCCCATTTCTTGCATTGTCAAACATCCAAAGCCTGGTCCCTCCCCCCTGCAGAAACTGCACTTTTAATTCTGAGCTAATGTGTCTAAGCTTTTCCTCAATATGAACTAGACAGTAGCAATGTCTAGTGGTCAGAGCTGCAGGAAGGGATCTAATAAACCTGAATTCTATTCCCACTTTTGAGCTTACTGAATGAGTTTGCAGTCACTTTGCCTGTTTCTCCAACTATGAAATATTGCTGTCCTGTGCAAAGCAATTTAAGATCTCCTGATTTAAAAAGTAAGCAAACGAAAAACTCTCAACTCACTGTTGCTTTTCTTTAACAAAAGAGTTAACACATGCTTTTTGTGGTTACAAAAAATGTTTGCAACTGTTTTGTTTGGGTTTTTTTGGTAAGTCTGGTATCTCAAAGTGTGAAAACTGAAGATAAGGCAGAAATGAGGTTCTATTACCTCAGCTGGTGTTCTGGTGAAATCCATCGACTGTTACAAAGATTTTAAGTACCCTGGGCCCCTGCCACAAGTTTTAAATTAAAAAGAAAGAAGATATTTGAAAGTTATTTCCCACTACTCTATGTTATGAAGTACGAACACTGAAAGTTCAGTGCTTACAGAATGAGCTCTAGAGACCTTTGGAGTCAGTAGAAATATTCCCATCACATTTGGCGGACTTTGAATCAACCCCTCTATGAGCAACAGAAAATGCACTAGTGCTCTGTCTTCAGAGCTAACCAGTAGAATTTTTAGTGGCTGTTTCTATTCCTACCATACAGACCAGTGTCATCTTTTCAAGTTTCACTTATCTTTTTCACTTCAAAAACGTAGGAAATTAATGACTCTACGGAAGAATCTAAGGTGAAAATTTAAGAAATGCTAGAGTTAAGGCAGTCCGTAAAACCTTACTTCCATTCTCTAGTACATTTTGCCTCTCTCTTTATTCTCCTATTTACTTTCTGTCTTTCATTAGAGCTCTGTCTCTGCAAGTCTGATGCTGCAAAATGAAAAGCGTGGGATATCTAGCAAACTACATGAGAAACTGGAGGATCTGGAGTTCAAACCCTAGCTGGCTGCAGTTTCTAGGTACAAGTCTAGAATGTCTGTGTAGTTATCCATGGTCTTCAGACTTGTATGGGCTACAGTAACTGGTAGCATATTCGAGATCAGGACTAGGTAGAGTTACATTCTGAATGGCAAGAGAGAAGACTGCTGTGCAGTGGGGTAGCTACTTCTCTGTCACTTAAAGATGACTGCTGTACCTATAGGTGCCTATCACCTTCTTAAAGTGCATCTCTGCCTCCTCTCTTCATCCCCACAGTAACTGGAAATGTGGCATGTCAGATTCCATTAGGCAGCCTTTGAACTTGAGGGCAAAACTTTCTTTCACTTTGGTTCTTCAAAGCCAGAAACATTTTTCATTTAAAATAAAGTCAACCATAGAAAACGAGGCATTCCGGAAACAGCCTTGCTCCCACTGGAATTAATGGCAATAATCCATCTACTAAAAAGTCTGTCTAGTAAAATTCACAGCTGCAAGAAAAACTGAATAAGATCAGACTTTGTTGTCCCGTTTTTTCCTCAATTATTTTCATTTCCTTTCTTTTCCAAAGAAACAAAAAGTAATAAGCAGCTGGATGGACAGATAGACACTTGCTTGAAGTCAAACTTACTTAACTAGATTAAGTGGTAATCTTTTAAGTGTATTGCCAAACATACCACAATAAAATTTGAAATGGCTCTGGAGTGCAAAAAGCTGATGAGATGTGGTAACAGCACACCTCAAAATGTTTCTAAATGAGCCTAAGACTTAAAAATGTTACTTTCATCTTACTGAAGAGTGCATGAAATCTCAAAAGGTTTAAAGCTTTCTTCTTATTAAATGTTTCCTCTTTTCTTTCAACAGAAGGCTTTTAATACTAGAATGTTTTTATCTTAACGAAGAAATCACTGCTTCCTCAAAGCAAATAGGGAAAAAAAACCATCTCTAATCTACATGAATTTAAATAAAACACTTCAGACTGAATCTTTCATGAAGTTCCAAAACAAAATGTTTGCATTTCATATGATGTATTTCTCTTAGCTTTGGGAATTGATAGCTTCTCCTAGGCATGGAACTCAGCAAAAGGAGATAAAAAGTCTTCCTAGAAATGCTGATATCACTTTTAAAACATAACTGTTCTCTTTCTATGGACATTCCTATTTTCTGCCTGCCTTTATTGGCATCCCAGCAGGGACTGAAGTGTAGCACAAGTTCAAAATACCTGTCAATGTGAATTAGAAAAATCACATGAACGTCACTGGCATTTAGATGTCAGAGCTGCTTTTGATACTTCAGTAGAGTAACTTGAATTATAATTTCAGTCAACCAGCCTCACTCAAATACAAAGCAGTCAAATTCAGGGATGAGTCTACTCTGATCTTTGCTGCTGTGCCATCCATAGTGTTATTTTTCACTCAGCTCCCTAAATCAGTGAGACTCCGCTCCATTCCCATACCTTGAGGACACCTGCTGAGATGTAATTTCTGTTTTGTGTGGAAGGCTGTAGTATATAGGCTGATAGACTGAAGGAAAAAATTAGCTATACCAACCTAAAATTACCTAGAATTCTAGGGAATTCTAGGTAATTCTACCCCGATTTGTTCATAAGAGCATGCCTTAAGAAATATTAAGGATTTTAGAAAGGGCTGAAAGAGACAGGCTGTTTGGAATTACCATGATTCCTTTATTGCCTTGTGGAGAGCAGAAAGAAATATTTCATCCCCCTTCTACTTGCCTTTAAGTGAAGGTATAATCACTTTCCCCATATCTGAATACATAAAAACACTGCTTACAGACAGCACCAGTAATTTCTTATGTTATTTGTTGGTTTACCTGGTATTCTGAGGAATGAGAGGTGAACTCTGGCAAATACTACAGCCATAGTTTCTGTTCCTGCCCCATTTTTCACCTCTCTGTGGCAACCTTCAGCCCAGGAAAGCCAGCTGAGCCGTAGCATCTCAGCACAAATTCCAGCCCTCCAGCCAAAAGCCATTTTCCTTGACAGTCTGAGCTGAAAGACCAGTGTGAGCTGAGCACGCTCCCTTCTGCTGCCTAAACTGTGGAAATATAGTAGATTGTTGAGGATGTTTACTTCTTAAACTCCTAAAAATTCAGCAGTTTGTTCATTAATGTCCTAAGTCTTGCAGTTACCTATTTGCATTGAACATGCCACTTCCTTTTTCCTTCCATTGTTTACCTGTCTTCTTTTCTTTACCACAGTGAATGACCTCAAAGCCTTAGCAGTCTCATGACAGTGATGTCCACAGCGAACAAAGGATAAAATCATCCCTTTTATTAACCAAGTCATTATCTGAATATTTCTGCTAATATTCCAGGAATGCTGTGCTTATTGGTGTTGTAAATCAGAAAAAAATGGGAGATACACAGCGTACTCTGAGGTATTTTTACACTGTGCCACTCTCAAAAAAAAGAAGTCATTATGAAATAGTTTCCACAAACTCCAGGCACAGGACACATTCCCACTCCCTCTCTCTGGTGGAGTGTACTTGTCTTCAAAATTACAAGGCAGTTCATTATTGCAAGGTACAGGCTATAACAGGGGCAACCTTGAGCATTTGAAATTCTGGCAGCAACCTATAGAGGACTTGATTTTATTTAGTAAATTAACAACAAAAAACCTAACATGTAACTTCCTACTGGAGTCAGAAACAACATATGAGAAACCCAGTATAACCATTCATGTAGACATAGGTCTGATTTCACTACAATTTATGTAGCAGGGGTGTATCCCCAGTTAGCTATAAATTTCATCTTTATAGCGTTCAACTTGTTACATGAGCTCTATCAAGACTCCTCACTGTTCAAAGAAAGGAAGCAGCTGAATTTTCCCATTTCAAGTTACAAATGCTATCGAATACTCTACATTTTGTCATACCAACTCCAGTATGACACAACTAAGTGTTTGAAGGAAAAATCAGAATGATTACTGTATTTAGTAGCTCAGCTTGCTGAAGTCTCTATAATAATTCTGTGTGGATTTCTGCAGCATGATAATAGCAGGCATTGAAGCCTAGCACTTAGAGCACAGAACAAGCAAAAGGGCTTTCAGAGATCAAAATATTAGAAAACAGTTTTGTTTACTAGGAAATGTGGGCTCTAGTTCTTGCCTCATCACTGGATGGCCATGAAACCTTAGGGCAAGGCTTAAGAAGAGTTTTGTGTGTTTGGCTGCAAAAGCTGAATCCAGAAGCCTGGATTAAGCTACCAGGCATGGATGGTGCCCTGAGTGGGGCCCGGAGACACTGATACACTGGGCAGGGAGCAGCCCTCCCTAGAGAGATGGGGGGGTTGAGTCTCTCAGCAATAGAACTGAATCTCTTCAGATAGTGGTGGGAATTGATCCTAGATCATCTGCAATCTGGACAAGGGGTCTGCTTATTAAACCTATCTCTGTTAAGAAATAGATAATGCCACACTGTTGGAATGCCTTCTACAAAAGGGACCACTGTCTCTTTGTCGTGGTTTAACCTGGCAGGCAGGCAAACAGGTTAAAAATGAGTAAGCTGTGCCAATTAACCAGCAGCTCACAAAGATTTTGATCCTATTTACTTAACTTTCACTTAACACCTACTTTCAGTGTCAAAACGCTATTCTGCATTAGGCCTTCAACTTCCCTACATACTCCCATCTGTAAAATGTGAAAAAACTTCCCAGGTGAAAGAGTTCAGAGGCTATATTCATGTTTGCAAATCACTGCAAGACCCTCTGCCTCGGTATGAATGCCCCAGGATTTGGGGATGGTTTCGTTCTGAGAGGGAAATTCACATTCCAATCCCAGAGAAATGAGCTGTAAGATTCCCATGGATTTTAATTGTGTTGTTATTTGTCCAGAATCATAAAGTATGCTATTAATTTACATTTGTTGATGACAAAGCCTAAGCCATTTTTATAAGTTTCAGAAGCAGTCTTTCTGGGTATAGACTGGAGCATGTCTTTCAGTGTCTGTCGTCTGAATCAATAAAATCTTAACTTGGGAAAGGAGTTGTGTGCTGCCTACATACCATTTGGAAGCCTTCATTTTGAGAGAACTGTCACATTATTCTGGCCTGAAAGCATTGTCAGGTTAAAATAACTGAAAAATACCACTCCTTCAACCAGGCCAAGCCAATGCCCCTTCTTATCTAGGAATGTGTTATGGTTATGTCTAATAAGCCAATTCAATAAGCACAGGATAAATTTAGTTTGTCAGTTTAATAGAGTTATGGCTCTTTGCATGTTTAAGTAATTGTAGATGTATGTAGATATAATTGAGAGGAAACCTCTATTTCAGACAGCATGTGCAAAAAAGTGGATTTATATGTAAGTATGAACATACAGTAAAATACAGCAGTGAACATTCAGAAAAGATGCCTGTTTACAGGCATGTGAATGAAATATGACTGAATTCAAGAAAACGTAGTTTGAACTGGCATGGGAGACATTAGTTTGAACAGGTGTGTTCCTTAAACTGGAAAGCATGATATGAACAGTTGTCTTTTATCAGATGGAGAGAAAGAGAATGGATTCTGCTTTAATTCACTCCTTTCTATTTGTTTAATAGGGTCCTATCAAAATGTAATCTACGTAATATGCATCATCAGGAAAAGGGGAATATTTTACAGTGGCCTGGATTGTTTGATTTGGAAGGAATTCAAAAATTCTGTGAACTGCACTCATCCTGTAAGTTTGTGGCTTAGACACTACCAAGCACAGATGAACCACAATTGAATTGAGTAAGCTTTGTTTTCTACATTATGTGCAGAGACCATACTCGTTTCACCCTGAAGTCCTGCTGTATTTATTTATATAATGGCAAAATATGGCTTTGAGGTCAAATAACAGAGTTCTTGCTACCCCAGAAAATGCACAATCTAGGCTGAGTATGACATCACATTCCTGAGTCTCACTGCTGACTAATTCCACAAAATAATTTTGGTGAAGAATGCTCTCATTCTGAAATGGCTCTACTTTTGGGTTCACACGCATATGCTTGCCTAGAATTAAGAGTACAGTGAATACTTATAACACTGGGATTTAACTGTTATTTCTTAAGAATTTTTGAGAGAAAGTGTTACTTTAACTCTTCAGTAAGTTAGTAAATCTCATAGAATAGGGGTAAGGGCCAAGGCCAGTACAGTCCCAAAAGGGAGAAAGGCAGCGTAAGAGTGAATTCTCTCATGCTGCCTGAGGTGCTCTATGCCTCTTCCTGGGCAATTAAACCATTTTCACAGTTTCTGTGTCAGAGTTATGACTATCGAATTGAGGGGGAGAAATTGCGTTGTGAAATGACAGCCACCACAACTGATCATGTACAGGCCTGTTCAGTACCTCAGTTTGGAAAAATGGCAGTTGACCATTTATTACGACTTGAGGCTTACGCACAGCATTAGTAATCATTATAAAATAAAGGAAGCTTAAAAAACTGGCAGTCTATTTACAGACACTTTGGGAGGGGAAAGAAACAATCTGTCATATAAAAAATTTGCAGTGAGTTTTTTACAAAAGTTGTGTGATACTTACTACATTTTGTACCTGAATTGTGTATATCCAGATAGCATTAGGAATTCTGTAATGGGTGACCAAGATAATTTATGAACCTTTCAGGTTTGCATTTTCAAACTTTTGTCCTGAAGCCAGAGAGTAATAACTTACATTTTAAAGTGAGAGCTAAGGTTCTTTCGTGTTGGGATAGGGCTCTAAAAAATGACAGATGTCGCAAGAGAAACTTGAGGAAGCTGGCAATACCATCCCTACCTGATACTGTTTCTTACAATTATCTATTCCTGACTTGATAGTGGCACTGTCTAGTCATAAGGGACCCATGCTGCAGTGTCTAGGAGAAGGCCTGATAACGCTCGTGGTTACTGCCATGAGAAAGCGTTCTGAAGTCTGCACCAAAGCCTGGTCACAGAATCTTATTCACACTCTGTTTCTACTGGAGTTTACATGAAAAATGTAAAATTGTGCCCTGTTAAAACAAGATGTAATGGTCTGACTGTTAATCTAGACAAATAGAAACATTTGCAGTTTTATCTTGTGGATGAACCAGATTCAAGAAAAAAATTCTTTGTGCTAAAAGGAAGTAAAATCTTTCACCTACTATGTCTGAGTTGTTGCTGATGAGCAAAATGTTTGCAGGAACAGGGGAGCTCCTCAGTGAATCGGAGAAAATACTTTTAAGCCCACTTTTCCCAAGTATTAAAGTAATAGATTCAGTCTCCACAGATTAAAATTATTAATAGCCACATTTCTTTCAGGTAGTGAGACACAACCTAAGTGTTGTCACAATAGCTGTCATCCACCCTTACTATTAGTTAGGCTGATTAGTGGTTAGCAATTCACGTTGCCCTTCAATCACTTTCAAAAGTCTCTTTAGACAAATGTCAGTTACACACAGATTTTCTCACAGCCCGGTATGTGACTTGGCTGCTAGAGGCAGGGGCTGAAAAATAACGCTGTTTGATGTGCCACCATGCTGAAACAGCCACTGTCAGAAAATAGAGCTCGCGTTTGCCACCCACTAATTCTAGGCTTTTCTGTCAAGAGCCAACACACAATTTGTTGGCCATTGATACACCCGAACGTCTTATTATCTCTTCATTTCACCAGCTAGGTGGTCGGGGGTGTGCTTCCCCTCAGGGGAAATGTACCTGTTAAAGCAATATTTCTTTTGGCTCCGGTTCTAAGCCATAGGCAGAGGGATTAGAGATTCAGCTTTTAATTGTGCTTATCTTTTTCTTTTGCAAATTGCAATCATTCCATAGCACCTCTTGTGATACGAAATTGAAAATTGGATTAAAGCATATTTTTGATTCCTGACCAACTTTTCTAGTCAGAAAGGCACCTTGTTTAAGCCAGGGGGTGTTTATCAGCCAGTGCAGGCTTTGGCAGCTGTGTGGTGTAGGCAAATACTGAGTAATTTCAAAGCAATCCAGGCTTCACCTTCTAGAGAAGAACAGTAAGACTTGTTTTGTGTTTTTGTAGACAACACAAAGAATTATTTGGCATTGTTCATTTATTTATCAGCTTCAAATCTTTAAAGTTTTGACAGATTAATAACTTCCTTCAGGAGTTTTAAATAAACATGATATATTAACAAACAGACGAAGAGCCTACTTAAATTGTACAAACATATAAAGCAGGCTGCCTTGTCTAATGAAAACCTGATAAGAAAAATATCTTTTAAAAAAAAAAAAATTGTGTCTCAATTTCCGAGAAAGTAATTTATCTTTATATATCCACTGGAATAACAGATGAATGGAGTCAATCACAGTTTAAATAAACCCCAATTATGCTTTGCCTGATAATTCGATTTTATCGACACTGTATATATTTACTTACAGCTTCAATTATTTAATATTATAAATATGATGTGTTTTGACAAACTGGGGTTTGGTTTGTCCTTTTTTAATTTCAGCATAACTTCTGTAGATGAATATAATAAAGAGGAAATATTCCATGCAGAAGGGTTTAGAATTATAGCTTCAGCAAACCTTATTAGTACTGCAGCTTTGCTGGAGTCTCAGCATCAGAGATTGTATATTTATGTAAGTTTAACTGGTGTTTAAGAACAAGCTGAATTCATCCAGCCACAGTCACTTAACACAATTCATACGTGAAACTGGTGCGGATTTTGGGCCAGATGACCCAATTCTCCACAGCAAATATTGTTGTTTAGACCAACAGTATACTGTGGTGGTAGAGCTGATAATTTTCAACTCTGATTTTCCAGAGGCAGAAACATGGTTGAAAGACCCATTTTCACACGTTTCCCTGCTGACAGGGTAGCAGGGTGAGCAAAATGTCACCATTAAAATGCAGTTGTAAATCTTCCGAACTTGTGCTATGCATATGTAGGCTACAGCTAACAAATGGCTTAGCATTTCTAAAGGGAAAATGAGCAGTGAATTCTTGTTCACGCCTTCAGCTTATAACCTCTGAAACAGCTCTGGGGCTCCACAGTGCAGGAGGGGAAGCCAGGGCTACTGTGGCAGCGTGGAGTGCCAGCAAGGCTGGCCCAGCAGAGCTCATCGCTGTGTTTTGCAGGTAACCCCAGAGTCCCAGCTCATCCTCTCTCCCGCTGGGACAGTGCAGGAAGCCTAGCTCCGGCCACTCGCCTACAGCCCTCTCCGAGTTCAGGCCTTCAACGGCTATAGCTTGGGCTTTATTGATAGTGTTCTCTTTGCACTGATCATTATAATATAAAACAATGGATGGCATGGATTTATAAACATCCTGTAAGGAAAATTTTGAAATGTCTTAACAGGTTTAAGAGGGGAGTTTCATAGGAGCAAAAACAGAAGGTGCAAACCAAAGAGACATAATGGCCAACAAAGCCAGTGCTAAAACAAACACCAGTAAATATAGAAGGACCAGCTTGTACAAGTACAAGGGTACAAATTATTCAAGAGGATCTCAAGGGTCAGACAGCAGAATGAAATGTCTTTTCATTTTGTCAGAACTGTTTAGCACTTTAATGAAATAAATTTGTATTTCTGTAATAATAAATAAATAAATTTGTAAATCTGTATTTCATGAGTAGCAAGACTACAAGAAAAATTACAGGTCGTACTTATTAGTGGTAGGCATTGCAATTTGGCCCCACCAAAACAGAATACTTTATGTAAAGATATACATCCCTGACACTGAACTGCTTTTGAAAATTAGATGAATCTTTTTTTATGTGAATTTTTTATATAAAAGTTTCTGCTCTTTTGTAAAGCTACTAAGTCGTATGTTGCTGAAAAATCTTTGTTTAGAGGAGACATTTTGTAGTTTGGAAAACTTTGGCATAGAAATACTGGAGCGCTGTACCTTTAAAATATATTTTTCAGGCAAACAGTAAAACCCCATGCAATTCATTTTATACTGAATTCATAATCCTGCTGTTTAAGCAGTCACAGTATGTTTACATCAACATTATGGAAGGAACATAAAAGAAGCCAACATTTTAATCTTTAAAATTATTGCATTAGAACTCCAGAAGATGCAGAGATAGTACGTGTGGGGCTTGGGGTAAGGGCCTAAGTAGAGTAAAATTTGGTTACTAACATTAATTTGAATAATATTTGGTTTAAGTCTAATAGCTGTGGTCTTTTCTAGAGTCAAACCAGTCTGCTTCTATTTTTATCCAGTTTCATAGGGACACTTTATTTCTTTTGGAAAAAGAAATTGCAAATCATAGACACATGAAGGATTTTCAATTACTTAAATCCTCCTTACAATGGAAAGCCTTCAACGATGATTTCTTCGTTTCTTAAAAAATGTACCTGCTATCATTCAACATACTTCTAAAACCATAGTATTCATTTTGTTTTATGTGTTTCATTTTGGAGCTGACTGCGTCATTTTCTGGAAAAATTAGCTGAGAAATAGGAATATCAGGTTGTTTGGCAGATTGGACCAAAAGTTCTGCAGGGGACAGTGGAAGAAGACACAGACATACCCACCCTACGTAAAAATTAACACATCAGCAAGGAGCTTGGAGGAATGAGAAATTTCAGAGACATGACAAAACAGACTTACACCAAGGGGTTTTTTAGCAGCGTGCTTCCTTTTCAGAGCCTCTGTTGCTTGTTTTGTCTGTTGCTGTTTCTGTTAGATTTGTCATTTAAAGTTCTCTCCAAATGGAATTTCATGAAATCCCAGAAGACGAGGAGATTGGTAAACCTGCTCTAACTGCTCTAACAATATCATGAAACAGGGTTTGAATTACCAATACACCCGGGAATTCTAATGCAATTATGAGTGTTTACTTACACCATGTGTTTCTCACTGAGCCTCGGCTGTATCAGGATAAACCAAAGGGAGCTAATGTTTTATAGATGGTAAGGCTCTGTTTGTTTTCAGTAGGGCTAAGTCTCCCAAAGCACTCAGACACACTAATTAAAGTAAACTGCAGAGGCCCATAATAAAATATATGTGTTTGGAGACTGTGAGATGAACTCCACTGGCTTATTAAAAGTCAAAAGAAAAATATACATTATTTATGACTTCAAAGGGACACATTGTGAGCTCCGGTTTATTTAAAGGATTAACCAAGCATTGGTTATTGGTGACCATCTGAACAGCTTTCCTTTCACAGTTCATTAGTTATGTCATATATGTGGGAAGTCATAATTTGGGTTTAGATCAAATATTATTAATCAAATAAATTATGGAGGGTACACCAACATTATTAAATGTAATCTTTAGGAAAATAACACCTCACAAATCCACTTTTCTCCAGTTGCTCAATTACATTTCAATACATAAACAAAAATCCAACAGATGTGTGGCAAGTTTTATAGAACTGCCTATCTCTGGAGGGGTTTTTTGTCAATAAATACAGCACACTCAAAATACCACATGGAATTGAAAAGGAAGCATTTGGTAGGCCATCAAGGGCTTAGGGACGTACCAGAAGTACAAATTAACCTACTGTGGGTACTTTTGTAATTTACTTAAAATGTTTAGTTTTAAAAAAATTGCCTGATATATGGGAATGAGGGGGAAACTGGGGGTTCCAGTGAAAAGCGTGCTGGGAGACAGGATTTTCCTTCCCATCTTTGTCAGTAGCGCACTCTGTGCATCTTTCTTCTCATTTTTCTAATAATTTTACTTATCCAACTTCTACTTATGGATGAAAAGCTGTTTATGGAAAATATTTGGCCAAGCCAAGGCAAGCAGAAGGATTCCAACACACACACACGATACCAGCTTTAAAGTGTTCACCAACATTCACGAGCCTGGGAAGAGATATATTTTCATTACATTCTTCTGCCTCTCCATCTTTCATTCTAAGTTTAATACAACTCAGATTTTAAGGGAGGTGAAAGGAAAAGATTCAGGGTGCTAGCAATAAAGTCTAAATCAAAGATTTCAATAAATTTTCTATGGGCAGTTAGGTATGCAGGGTTTGCTGATATTTTAATTTAATTGTCTCTAGAAAAGTGTTGAAGTTTCATTTTTTAAAGTAGCTGTTTAAATAACTTAAATGCACTACATTCAAGGTTAGGAAAACACTTATTCTTATGCGAAGTATTTGATTCACAGGAGTTTTTTTAGGGCTGTTTGTATTTTCACGGACATGACTTAGGAGAGCAAATGGAAGCTGCAGTCCCTTTTGTTTCAAATATTATAGGCTGAGGTAGTTTTTTTAATATTGCATTGTCGTCTTTGGATCAGCTAAATAAATACGCCAGCATTGGTACTGCCTCAAGCTTTTAGCTTTGTTTTTATAATATAAACTTTGGGGGGAAGGAGAACAGTTGCAACATGTTCTACTGCCCAAATCAGCATCATTCCGCCATCCCATCTGTGAACACTGTGAAATCCTAAAATCGGTGGAGACTTAGCTACCATTCTTATTTTTCACTCAGTGAGCCATCAGGCAGGCTGTGGTTCTGCAAATAACATCTCTTATAAATCAACAATAAAATATTCAGCAGTGAGGGTCTGTTTGTTATTGCTTTCAGTTCAGTCCTTTTGCCTGAGCTACCTACAGGCAGGAGAAGTCACTTAATTTAAACATAAATTCTGAAATAGCAAAGCTTTGCCAAAATGTGTACAAAACTAATATCCTGCCGAGCAACCAGAATTCACAAATGTGAAATATGTATTAAAATATATCATGTGTAATATATACTTGAATATTTAACGTATATAATATATATACACACACATTTATATTCATAAAAATATAAAAACTGTTCCACAGGCCACATGGTCCCATCATGTACCTGACCCATTTTACAAATAAAGTTGAGAGGAAGGACACCTTACAGTGCTGGTTCCCATCTTTTCTCTTTCTGTGGTGGTTTTTCCCATACCACCTTTCCCAATCAGCTGACATAACTGAGGTTTCCCCAGGCACTTATCAATCTGGGAAGTGAAGGTGATCATGACTCCAGATCCCACATTAGGCATTCATGGGTGAGTAACACACAACTCGCCTGTCTGGGGTGGAGGCGTGCCTGACACTTCAGTGCCCCTTCACAGATGATCCTTCCCAGGCTTGCGGGGAGATCGGGATTTTTTGCCAAATGTCTTCTCTTTCTGCATCATACATAAACAAATGATCTTTCCGTTTTCTCCAGGATTATATTTTTATGAAATCTTTAGATTTATATGTCCTGTAACAGCAGGGTTTTGTTTTAAAAACTGACCTACATTTAGAAAAAAAGGAAAAAAAAAGAGGAGAAAATCCTTTGAAAAGTTTGAAGCTGAAACACAGTAAAATTTTAAAAAAAGTTTATTGCAGATGAGTGATACTTCATTTTATTAAACTGTTTGGGAAGAAATTATGGTTTAAGATAAGTCAAGACTTCATCTTTCACATGATTCTATCATTCATATTTTCTTCAGCATGAAACAGAATTTTGGAGGTTAGACAAAGACACTCTTGAAAACGTTATGCTGGTTCTTCATTTTCTGCTATACACTAGTATACAATCAGAATTATTGTGCTCTTCCCCCCTTCATAGCACTCTAAGTGATGATGCAAATGATGAGACAAGAAGCCCTAGTAAATTTATCAAGTAATTCATTCACACCCAAGCAACATCTCAAAGGAAACTCAACTTTGTGGACCTCACTATGAAAAATATTTCATACAAATTAACTTCTAAACTTCAGGAGTTCAGAGTAACCCTGTATATATTTTGAATTAAAGCAATTGACTTGCTAGGATAAGTAGAATAAAGGAGAACTGATTCCGGTATGCAATATTTTATTACCTCATAGTGCACAATTTATAAAGACATGTTGTAAAATTATGAACAATTAATCTTGAAATGGTCATTGAACTTAGAAATAACAGTATATTTCAGAAGGTGGCCTTCAATAGGTTAATGATTGCTGCTGCCCTTTTCTATCTCTGTAGCCTAATTTGTCTGAGGAAGGGTTGTCTTTGAAGTCAGGTTTAATTTACTACCTCCGAGTCCTTTAATGGATGTCTCCACAGTAGATATGCTTACATGGAAAATCGTACATGGAACAGGTTCATACCTAACAGGTAGAAAGAATGCATTATATATACCCTTATCATAAAACTGATAACTACAGTGTTATGAGGTTTGTATTCTGACTTCCTTAATAGTATGCAGAGACAAAAGATCAAGGTCAATAGCTAATACAAGTTTCTTAAACTGTTGTTAATTGATAATTAAATTGCAATAAAAGTAATCCAAGTAGGCAGATACCCTCATACATTTGTCTTTATGCTTCCCCTTTTGCACCAAATAGTATAAGCATAGCAAATTCCAGTGGCAGCAAATTGTACGCTGTATTTTTTCTAATGTTGAATTGCATATTTTCCTGCTAGTCTTTTACTTTATTTTTATTCTGCAGTATGGTAGATAGGTAAAAGAAGTCTATTAAGAGAAGGCTATTGAAGAGAAAATTATGTTGACTAATGAGTTTAGTTACTGGTTTGAGAACATAATGTGACTTTCTCTCCTTGGAACAGATAATATAAAAATACTTTTAGAATTACTGGACGGCTAAATGAATGCAATGTTAACTTATTATATTTAAGCAACTGTGGAATGCTCAAACACAGAGAGAAAAAATTATACTCTTGGGTCCAGCATCTATATTGCTGCGAATAGATGCTGTTCAGTGTGTATGCTAAGGATTTGATTACATAAAATCCTTTTCCATCCATTGAAGACAAAGGGGAAAACTAGTTGTAATTAGCGTATTTTTTACCTATTATTCGCTCAAACAAGAAATTGAGCTTTTGCTTATAATTAAGGTTTTATAGGTGATAATTAGTAATGATTGCTGCTCACGTATGCTATATATATGCTGGTGGAACAACATCTGAGCTAATGTTGGGAAATTTGCCCTGATCACAGGAGCCAAAAAGGAAAAAGTGGTAACAAGTTGTTAAGATACAACACTAAAATGAAGATTAAGAACTCTTTCCAAGGTATTGTTCGCTCCAGATTATTTTATCTGGAAACCCAATTACAGAACCCAGCAGGAGACTGATTGTAAAGCAGAAACCCTGACTCCACGAAGACACATGGGCAAGCAGACAGTAGAAAAGAGTGAATGTTATTTGCTTTCCAAATCCAGGAGCATTTGGGAGCATGTAACTATACTCTCACAACAGAGCAAGCCCTCTGCTGAATCAGTAGCTGCAGCCAGTTATCCAAACAGAATCTGGCAGAACAGCCCAGCCATGAGAACTAACGATTAGCAAAGGTGAGCAACTTTGCCCCTTTCTTCTCTGAGAGCTGGCTTGACATGAGAGTACAGTTTAGGGAAAGTGAGATTTGGGCAAGATGTGTCATAGTGGAGTCTGGGGGACTGATGCTGTATACCTTCTGGGTTGCCATTTCCTGTTTGCACAAATACGTTTACATACAGAGGTCTCACCTGTTTCTTTGGAGCACATTTCTTTCCCCTCTGAAAAGATTTTTTTGCACAACACCTTTCCCAAAGAGCTTTTGAGTGCTTGGAAATGAGAAAAGAAACAAATTGACTGAAAGGTTACTATTTTATTTTTGAGGACCAGAATTAAAAGCATTTCTTTACTTCAGAGCCCAACTAGCAGAGGTAAGCAATGACACCTTGACATTAAGCCTGGTTTGCTTCAGATGCATGCTTGTAGATCCTATTAAAGTGAGAAACTTTACTCAGGTAAAACCGCAGTGATACTCCTTTCCGAAAAGACATCAAATCTTTAAGCTGATTGGGATTTATACAGGCAAACCTTATCCCTCTAAAGAATACACAGTAAATACACAAATAGAAATGTGTTCATTTTTCTTAGACTAAGTCAAAATGTGGATGGGCGTCTACGTCACCTTTGAAGATGAGGCTGCAAAAACAGGAGTGCCTTCTGGCAATTGATGGTAATGTTTCTTAGAGAAATACACGGAATACTTTTGTATTCCTAAAAATCCAAATTCGGGCTTTTTGCAGCTTCTAGAAAAACAGTGATATTTAGGATTAAGGCCTTTAAAATAAGAAGCACAAGCTTTAGAATACAGAAGAGTTCAGTTTAGGCAGGAGAGCTTGTCAGTCCTGAAAAGAATCATCTTGTGTACCTTGTGTACATACCTTGTGTCGTTTCTACCGAAGTTACACGAAGGAATAGTATTGAGGGACTCCTAATATCTGGCGCTGGATACTTCTGAGACAATCCAGCACTGCTTAGGGCATGAATAATGCTCTGCCAGTCTGTATGTCCTGGGCCTGCGCTTTGCAAATCCTGTGCATTGTTAAGTCCCACTAGTTTCACCATTGTGCACCCTGCTCAATGAAGAGTCTGCTGAGCCAAAGACTGCCATGGCAGACATTTTACTTTATTTCTACACGAGGTGATCCTGTCTTTCTCCTAGATGATTTCCAAGATTAAATAGTTGTTGAACTCTCTGATGATTTTCACCTCGCAGATTCGTTACATATTTTTCTAGTTATTCCCTCAGACTTTCCCATTACTAAGAATGTAAATGGATTTACTCATCTCCAGTGTATTGATATTTATACCAAATGCCTGGGAGAGGAATTGCTAACTTTGTTGAATTTGTTTTGTTCATAATTGATGATAAACCGCATCGTTCTTTAAATATTACAGAGTTTTTTGATCATTGTTTGTCTGACGATTGTTAGTTATAGGAGGTATGTTGCCAGCTAAAGCCTAAACATTTTGGCATACTGCTTAAGCTTTGCTATTTCTGTGTTGTATCCATATACAGTTTCTCTAACAATAAGGTCAGTGGCAATGCCAAACAGGAGGAGTGAGAGACTGCATCCTGATTAACTCCTAATTTAGCATTCTGGGATCGTTGTGTTCCAATAGAACAGGGTGAATAATTCATAGCGAACAATTGACCACTATTTCCTGATTTTCTAAATGGTCCATGAGCTGATTGTCTTTTAACAAAACCGTTTCTTTGATTAGCTCCGCACCCCTTCCCAATTTTTCCTGTTCTCTGAATCAGAGATCCCCAGCTTTACTGTTGCTGTCCCCCCTCAGAAATAATTTTATTTACTCCATTCCCTTTCCAGATGCATGTGCCGTGTACACTTCCCCCTTCTAATTAACAGACAACAGTAACCAAATGAAAATAGCTCTTGAAAGAGGGAGACTAAATGGCGTATCATGGTGTATCAAATGCAGTGCCAGGTCCAACAAGGCCAAGTGTCCGAGTTGCCTTTTGGCAACACACATATTCCTATCCCTAGAAGATCTTAAAAAGATCCAGGAGTACCAACCTCGCACAGTTATGTTCATTATCTTGCCTTTCTGTGAGATGATTCTCTCACTCAATTTTGAGTCATGTGCTTACTTTTTCCCTCCCATCATAATCAACACAGGATACAATGATGTACCTTGTTTTAGAGGTCAAAAGGACACTTCTCCACCCAAATATTGGCACCTGCTATGCCTCCTAGTTGGCTACAGCCATCTATTCTCTGTTGAAAAAGCTCTACTCCAGATAATCTAAAAGTTCATTTAGTGTGTTTGACACCGGGCACACAGAAAAGATAAAATTTCGTCATTCTCTTCCCCGGTTAAGTGATCAAAAATTTTAGAATTATCTGTAAAAACCCTAAAGATTTGGGGGAATCTTGTCACTACTAAGAGTAGCTAGTACTAATCTAGCTCGATTATCGAAATGAATTGTAGAATACATAAGCTGCAATAGAAATTTTACTTTTTTAATTAATATTCATTCCTGTCAATGTGAAACCATTTCTACCTTCCAAAATTGCCTTATATTGAAGAAATTTCTATGGATCTTTATCCTAAATTGATTTTTTCCGGGAGCAGAGGAAATATATTACAGAAAAACAATAGTTTTAGAGGAAAAGAACTCAGAATTAAAGATCCCAGGGATAAGAAATCAGGTTTTCTCCAGTAGAGAGAACTTTTCCCACTCAGTCCTGAGCATATGCTTCTTCCCCGTCCTAAGCAAAATTCAGTGTTATGTTGCTCTTTCTTGATCTAGGAAACCTAAATGTCATTCACTCTTGAAGTTATTAGAGCTGTTTCTAGTGTTTGGGTGGATAGCTACAGAACCACACAACCTGTTTTCTTTGAATGTTGTATCTCTATAAATTCATCCCTTGCCAGTCAGCCCAGGTGCTGAGCAATTCAAATTAGGAGTAAGCCATTTTCCCTTGTGTGACCATGGAGTATAACCCTTAATACATAGAAAAACTAAACAACATGTACATGTTTCTCTACATCCATCAAATATTTTGAGTGAGGCTACATCATTTGAGGACACCAGGAAAAAAAGATTATGTAAACCATGAGCCAAGAAAGAGCTGGTTTTGAACCTAGACAACAGGGGTTCACAGGCATCATGGCAAGTTTATCACTACTTTGTGAACAAATGTGGAGATGTAATAGTTTAGGATCTTGCCCCAAGCTTCCTAAATTGCTTCCTTTGAAAAAACTTCCCAGCTTGAAACGAAGGCACAACCAGGGATTGAATGAAGGAAGACATCCAATTTGTGAGGAAGGCAACAAGGCTAAGTTTGGGCTTTATTCAGCAGTTCTTTCTGGCAGCCATTCATTGCACGTGTGTGGCATTAGAAGGACCGTGGATTCACACAAGTGGTTTTTCATGCTTACGTATGTTTCATGTGACTGAACATTTGGCAGATTTGCTTGATTGCAAGCTTTTGCTTTGAACTTGTAGATCAAGTAAGAAAACATTTCTGAAAATTGGACCTAGAATCCCAGGACTTTTGTGTAAATTTCTCCTATCTCATCAAAACTGGCAAAGTTCACAAACATTGCCTGACTCCACCTGAAGTCCAGCTCCAGTTTTGCATCAGCTGTGAACTGAAGCAAAACCCTATCCCAGAGCACCCACCTGCATCACAAGCATTCAAGCCTTGTAACTTGAGCCCTCTCTAAATAAATCTTCCAGTAAAGCCATTTTGCTTTCTTTTCAGAGTTTGTAACAAGTGGTTCACACTCTTGTAGCACAAACAACCTCAGCCTAAGAATGAAGTATGCTAGATTTTTATTTTCGGAGGTGCAGTAAGTCTATTCCACTGTCAACAGCAACTGTTGTTTCAGAATGACAAACACACAAAGTAATACAATCATGTCGCATCCCTGTGGCTTTCTTGTGGTGTGTAGTCCTTGAAGTGTGTCATGAGTAATTCGTACTACCTCCTTAATGGTGGAGACAGCAGAAGAGGGTTAAGTGATTTGACCAAGTTGTCTGGAGAGTGGAGACAGGGACTGCCTTGCTGAACTTGCCGTTCTGTGCTGACTAGCTTCACGTACAGCAAGTTGGTTCACATTTCCTGATGCACAGATAGTCAGAAGCAGCATTCAGGTATAAACAGTGAAACAACTGTGATTTCTGTTCAGGGACAACCTTCCTTTTCATCTCACAATTTTCCACAAAATAGCCTGATATTTTGGACATGTGGAAAACAAGCAAATGGACTTATTTTCTCTTCTCCCACCCCTAAACACATAGTTTCCCCAACCACATATTAGGCTATTTCTGAGGTAATACACATAATTCAGTGACAAATCCACTTCAGCCTTCGTAATGCCCTTCGTTTTTACTTCAAAACATTCACTGACTCTCATGGATTTGTACTATTTAACGCCCAGATAAAGGTAAGCTGTCTTTTTTAATAACGATGGATTACATTTTCTCGTTACATGCTCTGATTCAATTGGATTTTTCACTGTGAGCACATCTATTCCAGAGAAAACAGTAATGCCAGTGTGAGAATAATTGTAGTTATTAGAAAGGTAAACAAGATGAAACAAAAACTAACATAAACGGAAATTAAATTACTGCTTTAAAGGCAGACTTTTCCCTTCCTTTTGCAGAATTATCTCTACATTTTTCTTTCCTTTACAAGTATATTATTAGAAACAATAGAAACCCACTACTTGGTGAGACCTTTTCTACTAGACTGAGGCACTGCCAAAACTCTCCAGCAGAGGTGACTGCCAGTGCAGAGGAGAGCTTCCACGCCCTTCAGAATAGGGCTGTTCCTTGCTAGTACCCCAAGGAGGATGAAGTCATGATGAGATAATATCCCAAACGCCTCTCTGAAGACGGCAAGCCAACTCTCTTTAAGGGGATACTGCAGTGGATGTATTTCTACACATAGGAAAACTGCGAAAGCTCCAGTGACTTTCTGGCCCTCACAGAAGTTCAGTGCATAAAGTGAAATTTGATGAATGGTCTGCTGTCCACCTAGCTGTATCTAGCTTTGAACACCCTACAGTGCTGGGGACTGATGCATCAAAGCATTAAATATGTACTAACTCTTAAGTATGTGCATGTAAGTATCCCTCCCCATTTAGGAAGCTACTGAAGTAAACAGGAGTTAAGTGTGCATCAAATTATTGGGTTGCTTAAATGCTTTGGCTGAACTGGGGCATTAGACAGTCATTGTTTCTTCATATGGTCAAAAAACGTCAGCCCATTAAAATGTGTGCTTTAAATGGCTTCTCCACTGAAATTCATCCAAGAAGATTTACACACTCGAATATATTTGGAGATGTTCCTTTGGGCAGAGTACCATGCAGCCTGCACACCTGTCCTGCTCGACAGATGATCTCCGGGGGAGAAGAGCTAGTGAAGATCTGGGTATTTGTTTAGCCACCCCGTCTCGGCCCTATGGAATTATATAACCTTGTTTTTGTAGGATTACTTTGCTAAAATAATATGAATATCACGTTTTTTTCCTCTAAAACATATTACAATATAATGTAGCCCTGAGAGAGAAAAGGGGAAGATGTGCAGCTCCTCCTGTTTCATTTCCTGCTTTCACGGATTGTTGTGTTACTAAAATATTTTTATTACAGAAGAACTTGAAGCAATATACAATGTTTGTCAGAGGATTATTTATAGTCCCTTTAAGCTGAATTTCTGTAATGAAATCCATTTACAGACATTCCACAGTGCCCTATGGTTACTTGCTTATGCAAATGAAATGTGACCCTTGAAATAAGCCTCTTGCCCTTGCTGTCACCCTCCTTGGCTTCAAAGGTCTACAGACAATCGCTTCTTAAGTGAATGGGGTTTTTTTATTTGGTTTTGAGTGGGGAAAGAAGAAAATGAAAACAGAAAAACCTTTCCATTGCATGGTATTCTTGCAGAGATTCATAGTGACTGACTGGTTGTACATTTATGTGAGATAATGCTCATTTATTTTAGATGTTAACATAGGAATCCTTTGCTCATAAACATGCTTCTTAGGTTATACGCTTTTAAAAGTGAGATTTTGCATAAAAATTTCAGAAATGTCCAAGTGATTTAAATGCCTGGATTTAAGTTCATTTCTTCTTCAGTTGTGCTTTGGATTCCTAATTCAGAAATCTGGTTTCAAAGGTCTTACTTCTGGGCTCACAGATGTGCAGTTTCAGCCTGGCATACCTGCAGAGCTAATTCTATAGTGGCCATGAAAAATAAGGGTGTAAAATTCTGCCCTGTAAAAATGGTCTTATTGTATAGCTATGCTTGCAGTAATCTACACTGATACAAATGAATGAGTAAATTACTATATAAGATACAGAAAAGAAATGAAGACCCAACTATTTCAGAGAGGGAGAGAGGATAACTTTTAACAAAATGAGTTATTTTACATCTTTAGTTATTATAGTACGCTGTCAGAAAAATCAAGAAAATACTGTACCACAGTAATAAGGGCTACATTTCTCTTTACCTCCTATGCAACATCTGCTTTTAAAAGCATTTTAGAAACGTTAGGATCATGGCTTTTTTGTTCAGCTGTTTATAGAGACAGAGCTTAGGTTCAACAATTTCTGTCCCATTTAGGAATCTCTACAGTGTGAGCTGTGAGATTATGGCTGAGTCCTGTCAGTACAAACAAATTTACAGTTGACTGCAGGTCCCAAGTCACCTCTTTACTTGTGTTTCAGATGTTTCTGCAGTCACTGGCATCATGTTAAAATTTAGCATGCAATATCATGGCACTGACAATGCTAGTTTTATGATAGTTTTTAAAAATATTCCTAATAGTTCATCTCCTCTTAAATTAAGCAAAATGGTCATAAAAATAATGAAACATTCTGGCTGCAGAGAGTTCTGTATGGATAGAAGGATGAAAGGAAATGTACCTTGAGGTGGTTATTTATGTTTTTTTCAAAGAAGAAAATTTCAACAAAAGCCAGTGGCAAAACCACTTCTTTCTCATTTTGATGTATGACGTCTGTAAATAAAAGAAACTGACTTCAAATGAACCAGGCTGTCCATAATGATGGTATCTCAGCTATAGTACCTGTCAGAAGCACAGTAGACTTCCTTATCTAGTTTCTTTTTCCTTTACAGTTTTGTTGTAAGTGGAAGTTTACTACCTGGAGTTATAGTCCACTTATGGCAATTGTAGGTATCTCATATACTTCTACACTATCAGAATACCAATGCATGAGAGTATAGACAGCTTCTGCTGGGTCTTATTATTTATAGCTGATTCCAGCTGGTTTTTATTACAAAATATTTGTATCTTAAGGCCATGTTGAAGATAAGTAGACAGCCATGACCTCACATTATCCTGGGGCCTTTGCGGTAAGTGGTGTCCCAAAAGATGTGAGGCAACTGCTGAGTTTATCTGAATAGAGGACGGCAGTCCTGCATATATTTTATGACCTGTGCAAGAACATGTGGGAGAGGTTCTGTGACTCCATAGACTCAGTGCTTCCCATCTCTTCCTGGGCTCCCTCCAGTCAGCACAAGAAATTCAATGCCATTCCCCTGGGAGGGCAAACTCTGTGGAACAGAGAAAATGGTGGGTGACTACCTAAACAGCATGGGTTTTCTCCTCAGGACACGTTCTCCAATCCCTCAGTTACCCTTTTGAAAAGAGCTTTTTTAACACATAGAAAGGATATTTGGTTCTGTTATGGTAACATGGGCTGCTTGCAATTTCTTATTACAAGATCTATTTTCACATGTTTTTAACTTTTCAAAACTTTAACCTTTTGAGAGGAAGTGTCTGCCACAATCTGAATATTTCTTTTTTCCTTTTTTATTTTTATTCAAATTTTATTGAGAATTATGAACCTGTTTCTGATTATGAGGACTCAAAAAGAAACTAAAATCAGGCTATTTGTTTTAAGCACTAGAACATCTTCTATATTGCTGGCGTGGAACATGACACTTAGCAGGAGAATGACTTTTGTGTAAGAGATATGCCTTTTTTCCCCAGGAAAACCCCCTCATTCTTGGTCAAGGTTTTGAAAAAATGTGTCATTGATATTGACCAACTGAGCATATTCTGTCCCCTCTCAACCCCTTTCTGTGTCTGGACAATGCAGGTGCCAGTCTGACAGCATGCTTGAGAAGGTGTGGGTCTGGAACACCAAGGCTTTTGCTGCAGGATCTGCATCAGATGGAGGAAAGCTCATGTGGGAGAGCTAAGCAGCATAGTCTGCTGTTGCTGTGGTCTCAGCACGTCTCACTTCTGGAACACTGTGGTCAAATGCCTATCTGAATCAGAGGGACAAACATTAGACTGGTTTTCTGCTGAGACTGTGGGGAGAAGAGAAACCTAGGACAAGAGATCTTAACCAGACTCTAATGAAACCAAGGACTTGTTGGAAAGGGGTAACAAGGTAGGGAGAAGCTGGAACAGGGGAGTTTGAGCAGGGGCCTGGGAGCCGCTGGGAGACAGGGAGCCGGCAGCTGTGGAGGAATAGGTGAGCGTGG
Organism: Fulmarus glacialis; assembly: GCF_000690835.1. Taxonomy (NCBI): domain Eukaryota; kingdom Metazoa; phylum Chordata; class Aves; order Procellariiformes; family Procellariidae; genus Fulmarus; species Fulmarus glacialis. The sequence continues at coordinate 154,947 of NW_009228747.1, forward strand.
AGACAGGAGAGGGAGCGATGAAGGAGGATGTGAATGATTGAGCTAAAAACAAAGACAGGGAACCACTGGAAGAGGGTGAAAGGAATTGAAAAGGAAGGAGGGGCAAAAGAAACAAGGGAAAAGGAGAGGGACAAGTGGTAAGGAGCTATGTATGGGAGGAGAACTGAGCAAAGAGGTGCAGAGAACAGGCCAGAAAGGGTGGATAAGTGAATACTGGGAGTAGTAACCAACAGAAGGAGAACTGGGACTGGCTGAGCAAGGACTGAAAGACTGGATTTGGGAGCAGGTAAATGGGAGTTTGAAAGAGAGTGGGGCACTGAGTTCCTAAAGAGACTATGAGTGTAAATGACTGGGATTGGTATGAGAATCAGAGAGCAAGGCTATTCAGGTGTTTTTGTCCAGGACCATTTAGCTGGAAGGTGTATGCTAGCTCCATTTTTCCCAAGTCAGCACAGAATGTAGCACATGGTGATTGGTTTCTGAGGGATTAAGAGGATGGTATGAAACGCAGGATTTCCCTTGGCATTGCAGGGAGCATCATATGTCTGGAGCAGTCCATGTAAAATTTATTCGTGATCCAAATGCAGACCAAATTCAGCTATTTGAGTAGACCTTCTCGAGGAAATGAGACAGTGACTAGCCAAGGTGGAGGAAAGATAAAACTGAAGTAAGGATTGAAGGGAAAGAACAGAATAAGAGAGGCTGAAGCAGAAAGGATCCAGGAGACTAAATGTAGCAAAATTGTATGTACAGAGGATGGTTTGTACCCAACAAATAACATTGTCCATGGACCGGAATGGAGCCCCAGGTTCCAGTTTTTCACCATTCTTCTGCTTTCTGCAAATGTCAGCAAAATGGGCCTCCCAGCCCATTCTAATGTTTGTTACCCTGGTCTAGAATTGGGTCTGCACAGAGGATCTAAAGTTCCATCTCTCTGACAAGCCACAGAAGCATTGACAGAAAAGGCAGCTAGACAACTAGAGAGTAGGGAATTGGTTTTGTTGATCCATTGAAAGTATGAAATTACCTCAGAGAAGGAAGAAATGAGGTGGGAGAATAAAGGTGGCTTTGAATGAACCTTTGGTTCTTTCGTTTTAGGAATTAAAAAATGTGCAGTTACTGAAGCATAGACTGGCAAGAAAAGGAAGGAATGTTAACCTAATTATTATACGGAAATGCTTCCTTGGACAAATGACCTTTATTTTTGCATCTTCCGCAGAATTCTCCTGTGGCAATGTAATAGGAAAGCCATTTTAAAAGCAGGTTTTTCTACTTTTTCATTCACTTCCTTGAAATCCAACAGAGGAGCTTGAGGTCTAATTTGTAAAAATAGTGAGCATGCACAAGTGCATCTGAAGTCCAAGCCAGGCATGACTATAAAAGAGGGAAAACAATTGTGGTACACTGTGAAATCAAGAGTCAGTGCCTCTCAGTCTGGATAACTGGATAAGCACGTGAATGAACATTGTTACCCCCCATTCACCTCCCTTTGCAATGACAGGTCAATATTTGTGATACAGCTGGATACTGTATGGGTAGGACTATGAGGGGAAATGAATCATTCAGAATACATAGCAGATCAAGAATAACATTCAGTAAATAATGCCTAGAGCTATTCACTGAACAGTGACGCTAAGACTAATATGACTTTTCTGTAAAGTGGGTATCGTCTATCCTATGGCCCCTGGAACACACAGGGTAAGTAAATACTGTATACCATATTGTATGGCTGCAGGAGGGCTGAAGTAAAGTTGTACAGATTTTCCACAGCTATGGAAGCTTTTGTGTCAAGACAGGACCTCAACTTCCTTGGCATATAAAATTTGTGTAAATACTTCCTGGTGAGTGAGTTGGCACAGTAGGCTTTCGAAGTCCTGCAGAGTGAGAATGCATGAAGACATAGATCCTGATGAGCTCAATTATCTTCTCCCTGTGACATTTACAGGGGCTAGACTTGGGGGTACCTATGTCAATAAAAGCATGATCTCCTACTGTTTATGGACAGATCTCACTGAAATTACTTGTCATTTGAGTATGATTCCAGTATTAGGCATTGTTTTCTTCCATTAAAAGTAAACACCTCATTGATTAAGAAATGCTTCTTTCTCTTAGTTGCTTGCTGAAATATCATGTGTCTTTCACCTGACCTTTTTTCATGCAGGATTACTTGCTTGCAATGAAGTGTATCAATATGATCCCCTAGAGTACAAGTACTTCCATTTTAGGAACGGTACAGACGATATGAGTGTTCATTCTCCTGGATGTTCATCAGTCTTAAGTGGAGAGTTGAGATGCAAGCTCTTAATTCACACGAATATCCTGGTGTTCCCACTTGAGTTAGCTAGCTGGCTAGATGCAATAAAAATTAAGAGTACAAATGCTGTGCGTACGTCAGCTGGCAGCCACCTGCTTTACCACAGAGAAACAGGCTAATCCTTTTGTCTGATGAAAGTCCTCTACCACTTCCCCACAGCTCCTTTTGTGCTCCACAGAAGCCAACAAGTTCTCCCGCAGCCCTCTGAAAAAAATAATATAGAGCCTCACTGTACTGCTGAACAAAAGTTGGAGTGTTCCCCACAAAAGCTATAGTTCCCCACCAGGGTTGCTCTGAGTCCCAGTGGAAGGCAGTACGTACATACAGCTTTATACAGCATCTCCACCCTGGTGAACCTGCTGCCCAACATCCAGAGCTAATCACCAAAGCTAGCCTTACAATGAAGACTAAATCAGGAATTTTTCCTGTCCATCTTCTTCAGGGATTGCTACTTCTAATCAAAGAATGCCTATCAAGAATAAAAATTGGCTTAAACCAGCCTTTTTGGCATCTGTTTTTTGCCCTCACCAAATATTATAAAACCTGTCACTGAATGAAATGCTAGACAGATCTGAAATTCCTTTTTTAATATGTAGGTTGCGAAGAGGAGAAAGAAAGAATAGAGTTCACACTGACAGAGCTCTAAGAGGCTTTCTGAATCACTTTTTCTTGTTTTCAGCACTCATTTGTTTTAAACATTAACCAGAGATATGGAGTGTAAAACCAGCTGTGCTTATTTCTGTCCTGCAAAGTTTGGTTAGATTTGAATTCTTTGTACTGAAACCTACTCATCTTTCAAACATATGTTATTCTTTTTTTTTCCAAGTCCATGGTCTCACCCTAGCAAAATACCACTTGCATGGATCAGTGAAGTTTGTTGCCTGGGTAAGGACTACTGCATCTTTGTTACAGAGAAACCAGCGGAACTATTTACGCAAGCAAGGACTATTTGCAAGTAATTTTCAGATGCAGCTGCACTGTGAAAAGTATTGTATAGTCTATAAAGTGGGTATGCCTTGTAATCTTAAAGTCCTGGTATGTTCGCTTGGAAACTTCACTAACATCCTTACATTGTTTCTTATGACCTCACGGAGGAGCAATGTATTTTCAGGAGGTCTATTCCCAGAGCTTGCCAAGGTCTGTCATTTTAATCATGAAAAGCAATTCATCTTATTTTCAATATTAACTTAAGGATGCATCATGGTTTAGCCCCAGCTGGCAACTAAGCACCACACAGGTGCTCGCTCACTTCTCCTCAGTGGGATGGGGGAGAGAATCGGAAGGGTAAAAGTGAGAAAACTCATGGGTTGAGATCAAGACAGTTTAATAGGGAAAGCAAAAGCTGCGCACGCAAGCAGAGCAAAACAAGGAATTCATTCACTACTTCCCATCGGCAGGCAGGTGTTCAGCCACCTCCAGGAAAGCCGGGCTCCATCATGCGTAATCATTACTTGGGAAGACAAACGCCATCACTCCGAACATCCCCCCCTTCCTTCTTCTTCCCCCAGCTATATATGCTGAGCATGACGTCCTATGGTATGGAATATCCCTTTGGTCAGTTGGGGTCAGCTGTCCCAGCCGTGTCCCCTCCCAGCTTCTTGTGCACCCCCAGCCTACTCGCTGGTGGGGTGGGGTGAGAAGCAGAAAAGGCCTTGACTCTGTGTAAGCACTGCTCAGCAACAATGAAAACATCTCTGTGTTATCAACACTGCTTCCAGCACAAATCCAAAACAGAGCCTCATACTAGCTTCTGTGAAGAAAATTAACTCTATCCCAGCCAAAACCAGCACATTCTAACAACTAAAACATCAGTGTGTTGTCAATATTATTCTCATCCTAAATCCAAAACACAGCACTATACCAGCTACTAGGAAGAAAATTAACTCTATCCTAGCCAAAACTAGCACAGGATGACTTAATCAAATCTCAAAAATGTACCTAATGGTGCTTAATTACATGACTTGAACAAAAGAAAAAAGATGTATCTGAGAAAATACAACTAAACTGTGAAAATCTTTGTAATATTAGAATTGTTCCATTATCATTGAACTCATTTGGAGATTTAAGATTGACCTCTTGGGAAGGCAAGATTTTTCAGTGAAATACAGCTTAGATGCTTAGTATCTCACCTTTTAAAATGGTTTATTCCCATTCTGAGTTCTATTTTACCTTAGAGAGTATCATATGAATTAACTACAATTATATGGAACTGTGAAGTTATATTTCTATGCTATAGTTCCGAGGCAAACCAACTAATTTTTCAAGATCTTGCTCCCCTATTTTGCTGATATTTTGGGGTCATATTCTTTAAAAATCAGGTGTTTCCAGTGCTCCTTATGTGATCCTTTCCCAATTCTCCTGAGTGGAAAATGTGGCTAGGACATTAAAAAACACTACATGCATAATCTGTAGATCATTGTACTAACATATCCTATAAGTACCTTTGATTAAGGAAAACAATCACTTGGCTTCCATATATAGCCTTACTAAAAGCTAATGAAATTATATGTGCCATAGGTTTTGCATAATGATCTGTGCAGTGTGCTGACTACACTAGTATGATATTAGGAAGTGAACTCTTCCACAGAGTAAAGCTGACAACTAGTCAAAAACTAGTCAAAAAAATTAGAAACCTTTGACTATTTATTTGTTTACTAATAGATTAAAAGAAAAAAGTAAGGTATTTTTACATACACACACCAAGGAACAAGGTATCACTTACTATGTTGGCTCCCAGCAGAGAGAGGTATGTTTTGCTATATAGGCAGTCAAGGATATTACCAGATTTGGGGCAAGGCTCTTCCTGGCTGTAAAACATCAAGGGTGCCTTGTTTATAAGAGAACTACATCAGTTTATGTTGTGTCAGTGTCTGATGTGCTTGCAGATCTTGCAGACTTCATTTCAGCAGTTTCACTTCCCCAGAAGTTCTATTCTTGGTCTGAGAAAGACCATACTGGTAGGAGGGGAGATAATACTCTTAATTTATCATTTAGAATGATTGCTTATGCACTGTATTTATTAAAAAGGATATTATTTGCCTGCTGGACAACTTCAGACTTAGTGCATATTTCCTAGGTGACTCTACTATTGTAAAACATTTAATTCACTGTTGGTTTTGCTGCATTTGAAGTTGTCTATGATATGAAATTATTTTCTGGATTATAATAATGCTATTTACTACTAGTATATGATATTAGTAAGAGAGAGAGCAAAGAAGATATGAGAGAAAATAATACCAGGTCAAAATGGGCTATAGATAAAGCCCTGAGAAGTTAAGCACATCTCTGAATTGAAGATAGAGGGTTCTTCAAGTGCTGAGCTGCTTCTGTAATGCTCAAATTCGTCTTGCTCAACCTTACATGTCTGCAATATGAGAAGCTGCACAAAAGAGGCAGTGCCAAAAACCCTTCCTCTGTGCTCAGCTAGGTGAGCGGACATGCTGATTTCCTTCATGAAAACCCTACTGCATGGCCTCAGTTTCCCCTGGGGCTCCTTTCCCAATGACAGTGTTATGGTCACACCCTACCATCTACTATCGCCAACCCTGGCATCTGAACAGCCCTTCACCATATTCTCATAGTCACCAGGTAATCACGACCCTGCCCTGAATTTGTGCTCTCCCCTCTAATGAAGAAAGCACATCCTCCTCCTGCTCTGTAGTATCTAGTTGATCAAACCCTTGGCCCTTTCTGGCATTACAAAATCCTGAATCATTGAATGGAGCAAAGGCTGCCTGGCACACACCCGCTCCTGTACTAATACTTAAGGAGATTTTAGTTCTGAACTGTATAGCTGCACCCCTAGCCCAGGTCATCTTAAATTCTGTTTGTTAAGAGAGAATAGTATTAACAACAAAACACATAGTAGAAAAGGGAGTTTCCAGGATTCAGGTAGCTCTGTAATGAGTGAAATATTTGTGCTTTAGATGTCTTTATATTTTCCAACAACTATTACCAGTAGTAATCAATGTCTTACAGAGGGTTCCTTGGGTAAGACTATATAATAATACACTTATTTAAATGTAATTTCAAATTACTGGATAGATATATGTGAAAATATTTTTGTTAAGCACTAATTTTGTAGAGATTCCTTTCCAAAGGACTATTGACAGTTGCTTTTCGGTCACTTGTCATCAGCTTGATATTTGACTATGAGTTTTATTACAATAGAGTGTAAATAAGAAGCTAGCCAGCACTGTATAGCTGGTAATCAAGGAGACCTTACGCATCATAACTGTCCTAGCTGAGATTCAATTGTTCTTTGTGTGTTTTGGTCAGTGTAATATTTCTACAGCTTCCAGTTCATAGATGTTTCGCAGAAAGCTGTAGACCTTAATCCATTGTTTATAAATAGAAAATAGAGTCAAACAAAATGGGTAGATTGTTATCCCACAACACAGATATTGGGACTGTTCAGAATAGCAGAAGGAATAATTGTATGAAATGATATTAATTGTAATTACTATCAATTCTTAGCAAATATGGCTAATTAGTCATTAATCATTCCTTGCTAAAAATAGGGAGAATCTGTATTAAGTACATATTTCATAGTACATCACAAACAAATAACACTGCAGGTATTGTAAATGTAGCTCTCTGAAACTGTACCGAAACAGGGCAAATATGTGGACTTAAGCAACTTTCAAGGGTTAAAACATCATGGCACATTATATATACATTTATACCAAAGGCCAGAGGGGTAGTAGTCCCATTTCGTAATCACTATGGCGTTTTATGAAACTTCTGCCTCTTTATGGTTCTGTGACTTCCCTCATTCAGGGAGGCCAGAATGAAAAAAGGTCAAAATAGATGTCAGCCCAAGCAATTATGAAAGAGAGAACTTGGACATGACCCTGAGATTAGAAATGGTGACCTGTCACAGTAACAAGGGAAAACCTGCCATGCTGCCTTTTTGTCAAATACAAACTACCATGGCAGTCTTAAAACGTACTGTCATTTATTTGCATTTTAATCTCTTTCACCTCTAATATCGGGCTTTCCTTCTCATCTTCTCTCTTCTGCCATAAGCAGATGGCTCAGATGGCAGAAAATAGGCACAGAGTTTTAGAATATCCACATCCCCTGCAAAGAAAAGTCTTGGGAAAATGGATCAAAAACATATTTGTCTGGACATGAGGAGCAGAAATAACACAGTAAGCAAATTGTGGCCTGATTCTGGACACTGTAGGAAATATTCTAGGGTTCCTTTAGGGTCAATGAGAGCTTCATTTCATATACAAAACATGCTAAAAAACTATGTAAATAGGAAGGGAAGAAGAACCTGAAGAGAACAGGATTTGGAAGTGAAACTTTCCCTGTATTTTTTTTTATTTTTTACATATTTAAGGTTTAATCATAGCAACTTAACAAAAATTCTTGCTATTTTTGTTTATTCACAAAGGAGGTATTTCTCAGTTTGGTTGGTTTTTAACATGCCTGATTTTGAATTAACCATGTCGGTCTTTGGAATTAATTCTTTTCATAGAGAAGAAATGTCTCTGTAGTACATCTTTTATTTCACAGTTGACCATCTGTAGAAAGACTGCTGTGGGAGAGGTGTAGTTAATTTTCACTGATAAAGATTGAGGGCCATGATAGCAGAACGCAGACATGGAGTGTTTAACTGGGCCATCAATCAAGGATCTAGCAGCTACATGGCCAGTTCTTACTAGGGAATGGGATTTCGGCTTGTCATTCTTTAGCTTGTCACTCTTTAGCCAAAGAAAGGGCCATATTCTCAAAGGTCATCAGCCTGGCCCCCAAAATTCTGATATGCAGAGTAGCAATGCTTTCATATTACAGAGTTGTCCTTTTTTACCAGGGCAAAAGTTTTAATTTCTTTACTATTCAGCAAATTAAAATGTTTAGTTACTGCTGCTCTTTCCATGCTGCCTGGAATATTGTTGTAGCATTTTTAATAGGTTTTATGGTGGTTGCACCTCAAAAGTTTCTTCTTTGCGTCCCTATGGTTATTCCTATGGCAATCTTTCTTTCCTATCTCATCAGTAGAAAAGTCCCTTTCGACATCTGTACATGCTTTCTGTAAACAGTCAATATTCACTACTCAGAATGGCAGGTATTTCATTATAACTTTTTTACATTCTGGAAATTAATACAATAATGCTCACATTGTGTTGGTAAGTCTGATTTCCTAACAAATACCTTATCGTTAAAGCTATGAGAGAGTAAGATTAGATCTGCCCCCTCCCACCTCACTGTCACAAGTTTGTGATTATTCCAAAAGGTGTGGCTTGATTACAGATGTCCTGTTTGCTGAAAAATGTCTGGAGATCAGACATCTAGGAGTGGTATTCTTGATAAATTTAAACTTTGCCCCCCCAAGTCTGAAGCACAGATGTACATGACTGCCTGTGGTCAGTATAATTTTTTTGCCCGACTCTTGAATAGCTGCTGTGCCAGGAATAGGAAATAGAGGAAAAGCTACCAACTGGAAGAGAAATCAAACTTGAAAATATGAGCTAGGTCTAATGAAAGGTTAAAGAAAAACCTTAAGGGAAAAGTTATACTTGTTACATTAATTTATTGTCAATGTTCTGCCATTTTCCTGTGTTATCCTCTAACTTTTACTGTGGTAAAGCTTAGAATGACTATTGAAGGTAAAGGGCCTTTTCACTGTGTAACACTGTTGGCAGGGAGTCAGTCTTTTTTTTCTGTCTATGTATCTACTGCTTGTGAGGCTTCATGTATGAAAACACATTGCTATATGAATAATAGGACAAATCCTGCTGCTGTTATTAAAGGAAAGAAAGGCTGTAACTTTAAAAAAAAATACATAATTCTGTCCTCGATTTTTTTTCTGTCACTACCTTTTCCCAGACCCTGAAATTTTGTCCAATGCACATATCTAGTGAGAATATTAAAAATTATGTCAAGACAGCTCCCTGTATCTGTATCAAAATACCTGCTCAGTTGCACATATTCTTCACAAATATAAAATTACTTCCTGTTTGTACCTGCTGTACTTTTGACTGCATCTGCCTTTCTTCAGCACGTCACTGAAATGTCTGTCTGATCCCGGTTTGGGACAAACTCTCCTTCTTACATTTGCTATCATGTAAAAACACAGAAATAAGTATTTATGTCATTTGAACCTCCATTTGACAGTGAGGATATTGCACATGGAACGTAGCTGAGATTCAGAGCATATGTGTTGTACTTTTTTCTTTTTCCAGAATTTAAAATTAAGAAAATACAAGGTCAGAGGATATGGAGAAACCATCTCAAAATTGCTGCCCTTACAAAGTGCTTCTAAGCTTTGACAGGAGCATCTGGTATGCAGTGTATATAAATAGGCATCCTTCCCAGTTGCATTGTGAGTCTGAATATATGTTCAGAACATTCACTATCATTTTTGGCTGATGTTCAGTGGATCACGAGGTGCTCCCATCACACAAGAGTAAAAACAGAAATATGCTGTGTCCTTCCAAACCTGCTGTGAACAAAGTACGGCTGTTGGAAATATGTATGTGACTATGCAGGTAAGGACTGAAGCATAATTTGTATGAAAGTGAATAAATGCCATAAGTAATCATTTTGATTGTTTTATTTTGCAACTAATATTCTTTCAAAATGTGTATTTTTGCGTGGACTTGTGTAAAGAGATGGCACTTAAAAGCTCCTGTAAGGTTCCACTAGTTTGACTCCTATCCCTTATTGTTAATATTGGGAATAACATTGGAAAAGAAATACATACGCATGCAATTAAAGACTCTCTGATATTGAATAATTACAAAGCAGGTAAATGAATAGTGCGTGGGCAATTGGTGGTTTTAAATTGGAGAAACTGATTTTGCAGTTTAATGAGTGTATCTGTATAAAATAAAGGAATTATAAATATAATAACTTCTTTTACCCTAAGAGAAGTTGTGATTGCTTTTAAGAAATCAGACAAATGGGTGCAATTTTTTCTTGAAAGCTAAGTCTGATTTTAATCACTCATCTTAACCACCTTTTTTAAAGTAAACCTTCTACCCCAAATATGCAAGTTAGCTGTTGTTCCAGGATGAGATTCACCCATGCTGATGTGAAGCCCATCTTTTCACAGTATGTATTTGTATTATCACTAGGGGAACAGAAAGAAACAATGAATGTAGTATTCCTATATTTGTAAGGTCTTAAATGAAATATACAATGGTTCATAACAACCAGCTTTTCACAAGCAGCATAAATTTTCAGTTTTAGTCTTTATGAAACAACACAAACTCCTGTGAAGTAACAAATAATTATAGTGTGGAGAGAAATGGCCATATACCTTTCATACACAAGGCATGTAGTAATAACTCAATTGAATATTTTATTTCCCAATGCAGATAAATTATAAATTTAAAGAGCAGTACCAGCACAATGATAGTAAGTGGTGAGGCAGCTCTCCAAAGCAGCGTAGCTGAAACACCTATCATTAGGTTTTGATAGCCAGTGGTCAAGACCAAGCCCATAGTGGAAAGACTCCTTTGTTCCTGTATTATTGGGGGTTTAAGGCTTATTGTCATCTCCACAGCAAAAAGGATGACAAGCTTGTGTGTTCCTCTAAAGATCTGATCACTGGAGTTTTCTGGTATGACACAACCATGGACCTAGTACCAATCTCTCAGTGAAAGTGCAAGCAAAATCTGCTTCTTTCTTTATTGCTTTTTTTTGAGCGTCATTCAACCCCATGCCCATGCCCCATGTTGTTTCTGTTGTAAAGAAGGTGGCCCGTCCTGGACCTGAGCACAGACAAACATGAAAGAGTATTAAAGATATCAAGAAGCGAGCTAGTCACTGACTGGGAAACATTTCCTTGAGCAGACACATATCTGGCAGCAGGTAAAAGTTGAAATGAGTTATCTGAAGAAGCTACTTTGGATTTGGTGGGAGGTTTTTACAGAAAGGTAAAAGAAACCAGAAAGATGTGGCTACGGCCCTAGCTGGGCTGGCTGAGAGAGCTGAGACCAAAGAGGACATCAGATTGGCTTGCTGACTTAGTCTTGCTTAGGATGATGAAGGCTGCAGAAGGTGAGGGCAGGATGCCTGAACCCAGGTAGCCCAAAGCCTTGCTACTGTCTTTTCCCAAGCATGTCTGTGCAGATTGTTTTGCCAATGACATTAATGTTGGCTGGGAGCGCAGAAAAAGGAATCACATAGCTTGTCAGATATGACTGTCAGCAAAAATGTTTGATGAAGACTTAGCCATGCTGGAGAGAACTGCCTTGTCACCTTAGCCTATGCTGTCTGGCAACTGGATGCAAATCTGATGGAAGCTAAAAAAAACCCTTGATGACTCTATGATGTCTACAATGGCTTCATGGTAAGTCTGTCAGAAGCTCTGTAGTGGATATGTGAACTGCACCAGACACCTTCAATGGATGTGGGTGAGAGCTGGGGGGGAAGAGAGGGGTTATTACATCAAAATTCAATGCAATATTCAGTGCTATATTCAATTCCCTCAGCTGGTCCCAGATGTGCATGGAGAATCGGAAAGGAGCTAGTCCAATAATCAATGCAGGGAAGTAAAAGGTAAGAGAGTCTAATGAGAGCCCATTAAGAAGATAAGGGAAGGAGTCTACCTGGAAGTACAGGAATGGCTGGTTGAATCTATGGATGGAAAAAGAGCTCTGGAAAGGCTGGTATTCTGCCTGGGACTTCTGAGTATTGGCACAGTGAGAGTACGCTGTGAGAAAATGCCTCTTTCTGTAGCACAGCACTCAACTGGGGAAGGAAAATAAAAAAACAAACTTGGTCCCAAAGTAGCTGAAATAATTTTTACTTCAAACTATGTTCTGGCAAGTGCCAGTTATATCTGTCTTTAAAAATACAAACTTTAAGTCTACTGAGAGTAGTCTTTTTCATGAATCATACCAACTACATTCTGTTTAAAGAATGAGACATTTTACTCAACATACTGCAGTACTTCATAGGCCAGAAAGAAGTGTACAATATTGCATTTACTTTTGACTGTGGTACATGTGGTACATGGAAACTTCATACACTAGTCCAGAACTCAGCAGTTCCTTGCAACTGATGAAGATTTATTTGAATTTAACTAATTTTCTCTGTCATAGCCTTCCTCTCTCTGATCTTCTGTAATGATATATGGATATATTTTTTAATACATTGCAAGCTCAAACAACTCTACCTAAATAAGTTTAGAACAATTTTTGGACAGACACATGGAAAACAACTGCAGCAGTTGCTGATGAGCACACAGGGAGGGATAGATTTTTGTGGCGTACAGGGGATTGGGTTTTGCACTGGAATGTCTGCCCTCAAGCTTTCACACATGCGTGTCAAAATTATTGCTAAGTTTTTCAGGAGTGGAGGATAGGAAGGATAGCTAATTGCTAGGGCATTGGCTTGTGACTCAGGATTCCTGAAGTCAGTTCTCAGCTCGACCACAGACAACACCACAAAAAGGGACTGACAAAATGGGTACAGGAAATTTATAAGTTTAAGGAAGGCTTTTGGTCGAGAGAAATCTAGACTTCCCTCTCCAGAAATCACTCAGCTTTTCAACCTTTCTTTACCAGTAAAGCAGATTTAATCTGACAAGGGAAATTCACCTACTACATGCTTTGGCAAAATACTTTTCTCTTTTTCTTGAATGCAGTATATTGCTGTGCAGGGCACAACTTGCTTTGTTGTTAACATTGCTTGCATTTTTTTCTGCAAATATTCTTCTTTTACCTTTTAAAGACTCTTCAAGAATACTTTTTTGCTAGCGGCAAAGCACTTGATGAAATCAGTTATACATGCATTTGTTTAATCCAACTATTAATAACAAAACAATAAGAACTAATATAATGCATATGAGAATGTCACTTGTAATTTTTCTACTAGACAAAAATTTTACTTTACAAATTTTTAAAGTTTCCAGTTGTAATTAAATGCATAATGTCTATCAAAGTCTCTTTCTCCTATACATTTAAACTTTGAAAAGGCATGACTTTTTTCTTCAATGAATGCTGAAAAATATAAAGCATGATGAGGTTTCAGCATTGGATATGGGATAGATGTTGTCCATCAGAGTAAATTGTCCAGAGTAGTTGTCTAATGGGATTCTGATTAAAGAACTTTCATTAAACTAAGTATTTTCTGAAAAATTAGCAACAAACTGATGTCCACATCTGGCCTGCTTGCTTTCATTCATATCTAGAGCCTCAATATTTGTTTCTAGGTAAGATTAAGTAAAAGTTTTAAATTGAAAACTGATCGTTGTAGCATAAAAACTCTTTTTTTCTGATACTGTAAAATAAATGCCAAATAGCCTGTTTTCCAGCAAGTGAAAAGCTCCCTAGAGGTGTAACAACAGATATGCTTCTACATACAGTGCAGGTAAGGAGGCAGTTTTGTAAGCCTGAAACTATATTTTTCTTCAGACGAAATCCAGCAATTGCATTGACAGTTGCCGTATAGCTGGGGAATCTGTGAGCAATAAATTAAAATATAGCATAATTGGCTAGGTAATTCAATCCTCATTTTGTCTTAGGTCTTTCCTACTAATAGAACTGAATCATGTCAGATATTGGGTCTTGGTTTTGAACTATGGATCCAAATATTTTTCCGAAGATATTTTTGTTAGAGACCTCTATGTGTGAATTGCAACATAAAGCTCACAAGAAGGAAGTCTGCACAATATGGCATCAATTTAAAAAACTCCAGATGAAATTTTCAGTTGATCTTTTGGTTTTAGTGTATTCTAATGCATATCATGAAGTCACTGAAGCTTCATATTGCTTCCTTTAAAAAAAAGGAAGAAGCAAAGTAGAAAAGTTACCAGGGGCTATTATATGTCATAAGTCTGAATACAGGTTTATCAGTGATGTTGGATGACACCATACCATTTTCTTTAGTGGTTCATTCAACTAACAACAATCTTTTCCTACGGTAACGCCATTGACCTTGACCCTGTTAGAAGGCTCACCTTTGGCTCATAACACACAGTTCAACTTGCAATCAATTACACCCAAGCAAGCCGTCAGTAGCTGAGAGTGTCGCACAAATTGTTTATCTTAATGTTTATCTGATAAATATTCACAAAGGCAGAGAAGGGAAATCACATGCAGTCAAGATAAACAGCAGTTGGTCAGAGATTCTGAGTACAATAGCATTTGTTTTCTCTTTATAATTACGAGAAAATCTTACAGTTCTGTTGAACATATGACCAAGAAAATCTATGCAGATATTTTCAGTTACTCAGATTTCTGGTATGCTATGAACAGCCATTTCTTCCTTTTCCCTTTTCTCTCTCACCACCTCTAATCTCCCAAGGACAATAATTAGTCAAACCTCAAGATACCAGTGACTGAAGAGGTTTTGTAGAATTACAAAAAATATGATGATGGAGCAAGTGAGATTTTTCAGGACTACTTTGAAATAAGAAAATGAAAAAAACAAAACAAAAAAAAACCCAAAAAAACAACAACAAGCCAAAAAGAAAGAGCCACAGTAGATTGCTGATGTTGTCTCTTCAATAAATCCAAATAACCACTGATTCACTCATTAACTGAATGAATCAGAGCAAACTATCTCAGTGGTGAGAAGACAACAGCAAAAATCTGCAAGACATATTAAAACATGCAGAGAAATGATCTCATTGCCTCCACCCAAAGGTAAAGCTAAGGCTTGTAAACTTCCTTGAGAACATTGGGCAGGACAGGGAAGAAGATGAAGTGAAATGTTTCCTTTCAGACATAGATCTTGCTGCTGTGTTCTGTATCTTCGCTGTCTTTAAGAATGGACTCCTACAGTGTGCGCTGCATGACTCTTACCTTAGCTCTATGCGCAAAATTGGGACACCGTGGAAAACAAGGAGGCTGCTGCTCAGTGCTGCTGTTGCCTGTGGTACCAGTTCTCCGATTTCTGTATTGTCTGTCTTCTCTCAATAGACCCTAAGCAGTTAATTGTGTTTTATCCAGCAGTCATTCCTGTCGCTGTACTACAGTGTCTCTATTGTTGTTATACGTCTTGGTACTGACAAATTAAATGAGAGTGGGGAACTGCTGCCAGATTTTTTATGAAGGATATTGGCCCAGAAAGGGCAAGGGTACAATGTGAAACCTTTAATAAACTTAGTCTATGTGGCATGGATCTGAATTCAGAATTTTCTTTGTGAGTGCTGACAATCCTTTGACCAAATTAACCTTTTATATTCACTGGCTATTCCAAATTTCAGTAATGACTGCTGGGCTTTCTTGGTTCTGTGTACAAAAGATAGGGCCGTGGTCCAAAATAAAAAGTATTTGTAAGTGTGTTTGATGCTAGTTACCCTAAAAAGTAAAGTACACCCTCAGTATTGTTTCTGCTTTTGTTTTTGTTTTGAGACTTGATGAAGCCTCAGGATTTAAATCTGGTAATTAGACAGGGTGTAGATGGTATTTTGAATTATTTATGCAGTGCACTTTAAAAAATTAGATAAAAAATTAGCTAACAGCTTGCTTATATTCAGATAGGTGGGTAAGATTAATTTTTTTGATGACAGCACAGGAGCTTGATTAAAATCTCTTAATTAAACTGGTGCAACTGAAAGAAAAAGGCAGCGTGTGATTGTCTGTGTGTGTATGCTTGTGTGAGAATAGTGCATTTTATTACAAAGCCAAAACTTTTTCTAACAGCACAACAAAAAACAGTAATTGTACATCACGTAGGTAGATAATCCGGTTAGATAATCCATTTAAAGTAAGTAATGGATTGAGCACCTTCAGGCAGTGCTTACATTGCACATTTTGTCGGAAGGAAGGTGAGAACCACATGAAAAGCTGAGGTTATAATAATGGCTGTCAGTGAAGCAAACACGGGGACCTGGGCAAACCCTTTTTCAAGTTTCTAGGAAGGTATGTGTGCTCTTGCAGATACTGTAAACCATAGTAGAGACTATACATGTTGAATATGCATATATCATGTTTATATGTGTACTTGGACAGCTTTTACGATTACTTAGGCCCCGATTCTTCCAATATTTATGCGCTGCTTAACTTCAGCACGTGAATCATTTTTGCACACTGAAGGATTATGAAAGTCCACCAAAAAAGAGAGTAGGTGTTGCACCTATGGCTATGCTGAAAAAAGAAATCCTATACAAGCATGCTGCTTGCTGGCTTCATTGAACCAGCTTTGAAAATTCTCCCTCATGGGGATAAACTTGCATTTGCAGAAGGCAAGAAAAGATTGACATCTGTAGCTGCGCATAACAGCTTTTCTGGCATGATTAATGGAAAGAGGTCAGCTATGACATGATGACAAAGTCTAATCAGTATGACCACACATAGGCATAAAATATGAAAAAGTAAAGAACTCAGCTTGGAGACTTTGAGCACTGTTAGAAATCATACATAAATATTATATCGGTAAAAATACAAGCCTCTTATCAGTTAACATTCATTTAATGTTTCATTGACTTCTTCACTTTTGGAATGAAACATTTTATAAGTAATTGTGGAAAAAATACATATATGGTATATCCCTACTTTATAAATTTATTATACTGTTTAGGAAACCAGCAGATCTATTTATACCTAATAAAAGTAACTACAGTGCTTGTTTCAGTGAAGTTTGTGTTGCAAATAGGTATGTTCCCTTTTGTCCTACAGAAGTTTGTAAACAGCTCCATCTTCAGGCATCATTCCCTGTGCTAAAAAAGAAAAAGGCAACAATTGTATCTACCACAAGCTTTCAAAGTCCTGTTAGCATTTTACTGCTTACACCAATTTTTATCACTTAAACCAATGTAATCGTCTCATATAACCGCTTCCCACATATATTAAGTTGAAAGAAAATCATTGGGATTGAACCAAACGAACAAATGAATCCTGGTAGGTCAATGGCAGAGTAGATGTATGACAAGAGTACATTTACCTGTATCTAAATTAGGCTGAAACTGCATTGCAACCACTAGAATGTCTTTCTGTCAGCAGATAGAGCCCAAAGTGCTCGAGTCAGATCAATTTTTAAAATGTGTGTGGCTAAACAAAAATGAATGGAGAGAGGCAGCACTGAGAAAACGTTGACATGCAGGAGGTGAAATATCTAAAAATCTTGGAGAGAGTACATCTCCCAAAATCAGGCCTGCAGAATGGCCTTTTGACTGTCATTCAGTGTGAGAATGAAAGATGTAATTTCATATGCTGGCAGGAGAGTAAATGACGTGTTCCTCGGATATTGAGGAGAGTGTAATTCTGTTGTCCGATGGGTGTTTTTCTTCCCAGTGGCAGTGCCTGAATAGTGAATAGATTTTTTTTTCTGTAATATGTTTGAAATAATTGATTTTTTAATTTGAAAACACATTGGAATATAGTTTGCCTTTAGAGTCTCGTGAAAGGATCTCTGTTTACGTAACAGGATATTTGGTAGTGGATAATATGATCATTTCTAGAATCATAAACTAAATTGAATATATTATTCCACTAAATATCAGCCTGTTTGGCATTTTAAAATAGTCTTTTGTCTTCACAATTGTTTTCTGTTAATCCTGCTGATCAGATCACTGTTATTCTGCAGTACTATATGTGTGTTTGTGTATTAAATAGATGTATGTGATCTGCTTCTGTGTGTGTGTGTAGGTATAAATGAAAGGTCCTTTTGCATAAGTTGTCATTTTCTCCACCAATCAGGCATAAGATAGATAAAAATCTTTTCAATAAATCTATCACTAGTCCTTTTAGAACATATAAGTAGTTGTCATTTTCTTACTCGGTTAAAAGTTTGGGGATTTTTCTTGTTCAGTTATAAAATTTAGACCTAAAAACTATCAGTAATTTTTTCCAAATGTTTGTTAATAATGTATTACAACAAATACGGCAAGTATTCATCCAACTATTTATTTGACAAGTAGCTGTAACTCTGCTAATATATACACCTTAAAATTATACTTATTGAGTAAATTTGACCAACTTTGACCAAATTTGACAGCAATGTAATTTGACCAGAGCTTTTGTATGTAAGGCAAGTTTTTGGTCTCTGTTTCCTATCCATTTGAAAATTAGCTGTCTAAGAACTTCAGAGTATTTGATGCTTTTCTGAACTGGTCATAATCCGACTGGGTTTACCTGAAGTAAGTGGGGGTTTTTATTTTAACCCCTCATCTCTCTGTGCCCGAAGATACCTTTATGCTGCAGAAGATACTAGAGGTAGCAAAGACCTAATTAGCTGTAGGTTTAAAGGTGGTAGAATTTCTTAGGCCTTTATTCTGAGTAATATGGAGGGAATCCGTGTGAGTGTAAATTTATTCATAGTTGCACATTTATTCAGTTGAACACTGGAATAATATGCAGCCCTTGATGGAAAGAGGAAGAGAAAGCGGGAAAAGCAGACTTGTAAAACTGCATTCAGTTCATCCACTTTATCTCCCACTGTATGAAAATGAATGCTATTTTTTATATTATTATTTTGATATGGTGATAGAAAGAAGCTGTGTGCAAAAACATAGTATGGAATCTTGAATTTTATACAGAACATCTATGTAATGGAACAAACTGAGTTGAAAGCATACCATCATTGTTACAGAAATACTTCAGAGAAATAAGTGCAAGTTGTTTGTTGACATTTTTAACTATTTCAGAAAAGCCCAGATCTGATTTAGGGTCCAGTCCTTTATCTTTAGATTCCAGTGGGAGCTCGATCAATCTCTTTAGTAACTGAGAACACAAAAGATAATACAAAAGATTGCTTCTCTAAAAACGATAATGCACAAAGAAACGTTTTACTTCGTTTCATAAAGGTTCTAATTTCACCATCTCTATACATACATAGCCAGTCTTATCAAATTAATGGGACTGTTTCCAATCTGAAAATTAGAACATGTTTGTATAGCTTACTAAACAAATGTGCTATATTTCCCACACACACCACACCGCAAAATACTGTATCTACATTTTGTGCCAAAAGCCAAGGAAACTGAGTGTTTATAGGAAAAGTACTATAGAAGATACAGGATATGGACCCAACAATCTGTATGCAAATTTAATACATGCCTAGAGATGTCATTCCAAAACCTAGTATGGTAAAATCCTGGCTCCACTGAAGCCTGTAAATTTCCATTGACTTAAATGGAGCTTGGATTTCGTCCACATAATTTTCTTCCTGTATTATAGACATGCTAACCAAAGCTATTGAATTTTAGAGGATGAAAGTATTTCTCTAACTACATTGATGGGATAACTGAAAGGTGGGCTTTGGGTTTTTTTCAAAAAACTTTTATTTCTTTCTCTATAGAGCCTACAGGACTTTTACAAAAGATAATGTCAGAATTATATTAGCTTTTATTAGAACAAATATTGGATAACTATTGGAGTTTATTGGAGTTTAGTTAAGTTAAAATATTGGAGTTTAGCTAAGTTACCTCAATAAGAAAAGAGAATTCATTTTAGTCATTAGAAAAGGACACCACTAGTATGAGTTTCTGTTTAAACATCTAACTACCACTAAATTGTTCTTTTGGGGAGTATCCCCTAGCCTCTCCTTGACTCATCTGCTTTAGTTGGGTGGACAAACGAAAACCATTGTGGTAGGGTTGTTAAACTGGTTAGTTACTTCTTTGTAGAGTGCTTCAAATATAGCATTGCAGGTACGTGTTCTGAAATTATTGTCAAAAAATGGGATGGGTTCCCCAGCAAACCAGCTGTCACATACCAGAAATACTTCTGCAGTGCCACACAAATCTGTGGCCTCATGATTATTTAGGAAGCTGTGCTCATCAGCAGAAGCAACAAAGCAATTAATTATGGCTGACAAAACTTTTTCACATGTGAAGTCAGCTCCTCAAGAAATCTTTTTTAAAAAAAAAGGCAAAAACTTTTTGTGAGGTGATTATCTAACTCATATACAGTTTCTGTAATTTTTATATCAATGTGTCGCTGCAATTATTGTCCTAATCATATATTCCTGACTAATAAAGGTTGTGGGTTTGGTGAGTAAGATACTTCTAAAATCATCTGAATATTCTTCCAATATTTGAATTTTAAATATATATATATAACTCTTCTCTGAGCCCTTCGCAAGAGGATCTGGAAAAAAAAAGATCTCTGAAGTGGCTTTTGGCTATCTAAAACCAGTAGTTGCTAATCCTAAATCAGCCTTCCATCAGTAACTACGGAAAGGTTTTGACCCAAGTCAGCATAAAGCTTGGATTTATTTGAAAATCTTTAATTTAGAATATTCTGACTGAAGGAATTGCTTAGATCAAAGGGGCTGGGTTGGACACAGCTCTAATTCAGATCATTGCTTAGAAGGATTCAGAGTTACTGAGGACCTGAAGTCTTTGGCAGGAGATGTATTTAATTCTATAATTTTTCAGATATACTTTCGTAGCCTGCTGTTTTGCTTGCTTGCACTCTCTTTCCTTCTCATTATTAAAGTCAGAAGTAGAAACTCCTTCTGACATTCTCTCCATAGGCTTGCACAGTTGACAGTATTCCTTTATAAATCATCTCCCTGTGTAAGCTTTCGTTTTGGTTCCTTGAAAGGGGTTTTCCAGCCTGTCTGGTGACGCATGTGGTGTGTTGCCAAGCAATAATGGAAATGAACCCATCAACTCATGGTTCCTTTCCCAGGATAATCTGCTGCCCCATCTGCGCGTTTTCAGCAAACTTCTGCTATTGCAACATCTGCCCAATGGTTATTATACGATCCATTTAATATATTCTAGAGGAGCCATAACCACTGCTGTGCCTAGATGGGATACCAATAAGGCCTCAGCAGGCATGCCAGAGCAGCCTCTCCAGGGGATTGAATTGGAGCCAGATTCACCATAGTCAGTTAAGTACACATTCCTTTGGTACATGTGTGCCTAATCTACTTTTAATTGAGCTCCATTGTTTTCATATATTTAGTAAACAAACATGCATAGGTACAAAAGCTGCTGCTTGTTGACAACACAAACAGTATGCAGCTTGCTGGAGCTTTGGACAGGCACCCTTGGCGGTAGATGTGGTAGAGCGTATTTAATGCGCAGGCATATTTCTTTGTGCTTTTTGCCTTTTTCCTTTTTTTTTTCAACATTTCCTGGATTTTTGTGTCCCAGCGGCCTATTCTGTGTGATTACCACAGCTGAGTGTAGGTGCAAACACAAGGTCTTGCTCCACGCGGAGCCATCTGTGTGCCAGCATTGTTAGAAGGTATGAACTGGGTTTTGTTTTGGTTTGCTCTCCCTTTTTTGATTAATATTAAGCCTCTTTAGACTGGGCTAAAAAGGCAGGGTTCTGCCATTGTGATGACTCTTTTATTGCCTTACTGGGAACAGAGACATGTCATTCACTTTTCACCTGCCTTTAAAAGAACGAGTATGCTATATTTTACTTTCCCTGTAGTTACTCAATATTCAGCATATGATATTTAGAGAAACCTTGACATCCTTTGTTTGGTGTATTAAATAACGGCTGATTGCCAAAAGAACAGGGCAGTTCCAAACCAAGGTTCAGTCATCTATTTCCCTTTTTTGGAGATGGTTTTAATTTGCTTTGTATTGCCTGTAAGGTGCCCTGGGGAGAAATGTCCACATCAGGGCCAGTACCTTCTTCCTGTTGCTGAGGGATGAGAGATATTTGGGTCAGTTGCTGGATCAGCACTTCGCTTGGATCCATCAAATCTCTCGTGGAAGCTCAGGGGAGCTGCCCGAGAGCCATCCCCCTTCCTACCAAGCCTGACCCTGTTCCCACTGCGTCACTGCAGGGAGGACAAGGTGGATTGTTGGCAAAGACAGCGGTCTCCCTTGAGAGCAGTGCAAAAAGTTTCTACTGGCTGGATAATCTTTGCTAGTACACATCTCTAGATGGCAGCTCTTCTCCTGGCAGGTGGTTTTGTATCTGTAATCAGCCTCATTGTGCTTAACATACCCCAGCATTACATTCCTGACTAGGGGCTCCTGCTGCAAGACAGCTCTCAGCCCATCCTCTTTGCAGTGGGGGATGCTGCATCCGTTCATTGGGATGCTGTCCTTCATCTTAGCAAAGTCTCAAAGTGACATCTAGTGGAATACCTAGTCTCTGTGGGGAAATTTAATTAAACCACAGTCCCTTTATACCAGCACAAATATTGTGAAGGAAAACAACTCAACTCCTTTGACATTTTTACAAATAGGTTCAGTGGAAACTGCTGTGTTTACTTTAACTGACATTTGTTTTTTCAGTCAATTATCCCTCAGTCTTTTTTTCTTCCATAATTTATTACATGCAGCTCAGCCATAATAATAAATACAAAGTTGTTTCCCCTTTCTGTTGTTGTCTTGCAGCCTGTGCTACGAACAAATGAAATAAAAATGAGTCCCCCTAATCTCCCTTGCTTTCCCATCTCTGTGGTAGCTGCTAACTGTTTATTATGGACCCTGCAGTCTCATATGGAGCAGAGTTTAATCCCAAATGTGAACAGAAGATTAGTCTGCAACTCTAGTATTTTTTTCCTCATGCGTGGGTCCTGCTGCAAACTGCACTAAAGACACTGAGAAGGTTTTAGTTTTTTTTTATTTCAGTGGTCTTTGGAGCAAGCCCTTTAGCCATGACACTTAAACACAGCTTTTAGCCAGATGACATCTTTCTAAGTTGCTCTATCTGAACTAAAAGACAAACACTCCACCTTGATGCAGTTCTTCACTTTTCACTTTTAAATTTGTTCAAGAATTTCAGGAAATCTTTAGAACTCTCCAAAGAAAATCTACCCAAAAATCCAATTTGTAAAAGGAGGGCCCTTATAATGGGGGGTGGAATCACAGGCTGGACTTCTGCAAGTGTTTCCATTGACTTCAATGCTTGGGTTGTAGCCAAAGCTGCAATGACAAATTATTTTTCTAGCTCTTCAATCAAAAGCTGCTGGAATAGAGGAGAAACATGACTTTTTTTTTATCTTGCTGTTTAAGAATGAAAATAATATGTTTGCAAGGGCAGAGCATGTTCCTCACAACTCTTAGGCATGCAGCAACTGTGCTTTAAGTGATTTAAGAAATAGCAGTGAAAGAACAGAGCATGCTATGCACTCATTTAATCCATCAGGTACTATCATGCTGCTACTTTTCTTTGTGCACAAAAATAGTCTGATCTTTAATTAAAAACTTTCATCAAAACAAACCAAATATATTACAGCCAAAAATCTTCAGCTGGTCAGTTTGTCTGAAAATATTTCCATTTTCTGAACAGTTATTTTTCATAAAATCCTACCAGTTGAAAGCTATTTTTCCTCCTTTATTCTTCCGAAAGAGCGAAAGGAGCACCTCAAGAGCTACATAGAGTTTTATATTCCATCTGGGAAGCTCATCAGCGATCCACAGAAATTAAGCTATTTAAAGTAACAGTAAATAGAGATGTGAACATTTGGAATTTGGAAAGCTAAATCCACTGGAAAGGAGTTATTTTTCAAAGTCCTTTTCAATACGGCTTTTGCCAATAATAGAGTGAATCTGTGACATATCCAATGGTTCTATAAAAATCCTTTATGTTCAGTCTCCCAAATAATCAGGAAAACAGGAGGACAAAGAAAGGGAGGAGGAAGGAAAAGAGATAGGAAATCAATATAAAAATCAGCGGTATCTTATAAGGATGTAACAGTGTTAATTTTTTAATTCTTTGTGCTTAAAAATTGACGTGCATCTAGCTTAGAAATGCTTCCTTATCGTAAAATGCTTTGCACAGAAATATTGAGAAAATCAAGTAGGAAGAGGGATTTCCTTTCATCAGCTTGACATAATAAAGTTTGGAGAACTGTTAAGTTCACAGATCTATTAATTGGGATATGCTGGAAAATGCCCTTCAGATGACAGTTGTCCCTGTGGGCCATAGATTTACTTTGATTTCTGCAATAAGTTCCACAGGTGTCAATGGAAGGGGCTTGCTATGGCTTTTAGAGGAGCTGACAGAAGGCAAAAAAAGGAAAATCAAAACTAAACCTGAAAATGCAGTATGGATTTACTGCACTGTCTTTCCTATGACTCTGTTTTCCCTGGTCTGATACAAAACCTGTTTTGTACCAGGTATGGATGAAGAGCTTAGCTCCTCTTACTCTTGACTGACTCTGATGGGACTTCGAAGAAATCCTCTGACTTATATTTAAAAAAGCAAAGCAAAAGACTAACTGAGACATGTATATTTAAGTATGCCACACAGAATACATGCAGTCACGCCTTTGCTAATGTAAATTCCAAAACCAACTTTTTAACTGGAGAGGTAGCCAAATAGTGTCAGTGCAACCCAACACACTGGTGAAAGCTTGAGCGGATAGACCTGCTCAGAGGAAAGAGGGGAGCAGCCCAAAGGCTAAGGTTGTCATCTAGGGCAGAACGCTGAAATAGAGCAGTCAAAGAGAAGAGGAAGAGATCTATAGTCTGCATTACCGTGTTTCATTTGACATTTAAACGTTTCTCAAACAAGCTTCTCTTTTTTTCTTTCTTTTTTTTTTTTCCCCCACTTTAACTTGGAAAAAAATGGGCCAGCTTTTTAAAGGTTGATTTCATTGGAAATTAAGCATTTGAACAGCTCTAAAAATCTGACCCAGAAAGATCACCTCCAGTGACATTGCAAGCACACCAAAATAGCTGAGCTATCCTACTGCAGCTTTTGTGAAAAGATGAGTTCAAACTTTGAGGTTGAATTGCTAATTCTGTATCAAAATATGTAAAATGATATAGCCTTTTTTTATGACATACTATTTGATAAGGATAATTTTATTAGTTTTAAGTTTAAGGTAATTTGATTGAATGTATTCATTGAGATAGGATTTTTAAATTGTCATTCCACATTTCAGGTTACCTACAGAAATAAAGGAATGAATGATCATCGCTTCAAATAGGGACATTTGTCCTGGAATAAGGGCCAGATCCTGCCAATTCAGCCCAAGCTAGAGACTAATAACAACCACCTGAGTATGATTCTGGCCCTGGTATCAAAAAAAAAAAAATGACCACACAAGAGAGAACTACACCTGTGCTTGTCCATAAGAAGTTTTTTCGGAGAAGTTAGACAAGCATGTGACACAGACACTACTGCATATAATTTCTAATTTCCTGAGAACCAGTTTACTTTTGACCACCAGCAGGGTTTCTTTGTTTTTCATTAGCACATGGCTAAAGCTCTCTGTGTAACCGTATCCAGATTGCTAATGAAAAAATATTGTCTGGAGTCGCATATGTAATCTGGAGACTAGGGGTATGATGAGGGTAGGGAGCAATGTATCAACCTGTGCATGTACTGAGTGTCTTTGTTACCCATGCCACTGCCGCAACTGAGCCTGTATTGTGCTGCTTTTTTTGGCAGATGTGTGTGAAAATCTGCCTCTAGGTGGAGTTTCCATAGACGAGTGCTTTTGCAGACTTCAAGCCCTTTCATCTTTACTTACTTTTTTTTTTTTTGACTCAGTGCCCTGTCCTCACTACTGAAAATTTAATTGAATTCTAACTAACTTAATAGAAATAACACAGATCCTGACGTTCTGTGAAACGTGATACATCACAACAAAATTGCCTCCATTTTTCACATCCTGCTCCAATCACAAATGACGCTCATCATGTAGTGTAATAATTTTTGGTGAGGACTGTCAGATTTTCTGATGTGGTTCTGTGCAATAAAAGCTATATGATAAGGCAGGCTGGGCTGCGGATAGTAACAAATCTTCGGTCACTGCGTGTACAGCCACAAAAGCAGAGACTCCTGCACGACTACCAAACCAGCGTGGTGCAAACATAGGACAGATCCTTCCTGAAACCAGAATAAACTGATTCTGATGATCTGAGGACCTCGGAACTCACTGTCCATTTTACCATGAAACGCCAGTAAGGCTGTTGCTGTTGTGAGATACACCATGTGCTTTTACGGCGCTATCCTGTCTTCTTTTTACTCTCTGCTCTCCCATGCATTTCAGTCGAGGTTTTATCTACGAATGCCTCCTTGCAGATCAGGCCGCACCTCGTTCTTATGGTGGTGTAAAGTTGATGCTCGGGGCGCAGGGGGAGAAGGGGCGGAAGAGGGAAGCAATTATTCTCCCCATACGTAGACGCTTCCTCCTTCTCTTCCACCCCTTAGAAGCGCAGGAAGTTCATCCTCAAACCATATGGTACCTAGAGATATGCTGCGAGTCTTGGGGGAATGCCAGGGCCCAGCAGTACCCTCGGGGGCCGGGGGGCCCTTCGCCTCGCCTCCTCTCCCCAACTTTCCGTGGCACGGTTTCCTTCAGGAGTTTCCTTATCGCACTTCTGCCAGCCAGTCTCCTTCCTGGCCTGCAACACCTGTGCTGCATTACAGTGCAGAAAACAATACCCACACTGAGACAGGCAAACTGTATTTCATTTGTCAGCCTCGCTCAACTCCAGAAAAGCCACTGGAATTAATCCACTATGCAGCCTTTGGTAGTCTGTCACTGAGAGGCTGGGTGGAGGTACTGGGGGCACTCCGGGAAGGGTTACCTCAAGGCCTTTGTATGGAGGTTTGAGAGCACCAAGTTGTGTTCGAACTGAGCAGCAGTAATTGTTTCATTACTGTGATGTGCTGTTTCTCTCTAAGCTATCCGTTGGCAACGATGTAATCAAAGTCACTTGACATGGAATTGGCGGACACACAATGGTTTGTCTGCTTTGGCATTTGTGATTCACTTTGTTAGTAGGACCTGCTTATAATTTAAAATATATGATTTCCTTCAAAGTGGCATAGTTTCGAAAAATAGCATGTGATGCGCTAATAAATTATTCAGTCTTCTGAACAGGCTACATGAAAAGCACATTTTTCCGTCGGCATCTGGCTAGGCATTTGCAACTGTTTCTCTTGGATCTGTACCGCAGCACACTTAGCCATGATTTTGTGACCTCCAGAAAGGATTAACGCAACATGTTGTGCACGGGGATGCTAGTGAAGGTCACTTGGAAATGCAGGCTAGAGCGACATGTGGCTGCCCACCTGCTTGGTGCTGTTAGCTTCGGGGAGCATGTTATTCTGTGTCTCCAAACCGTAGCGAGCTCATGCACTGCAAACAACAGGCAGAGGGGTCGGTTCCCTTCTAGCCTTACTCCAGTTAAGCGCTACAGGGCTCAGTGCTGCTGGGTTTGCTGGCGTTACGTCTCACAGGACCAGTAGTAGGAGACTATCTACAGTTACTGCAATGCCACTTACGAAAATCAGAACTTAAGACCAGACCCTTAAAACCTCTTTTTGTGGAGGAAAAGGAGAACCTACTGTAACTGCTGGCAATAGGCAGGTCCTTCATCATCCCTGTCAAACTTACACAAGGGTTCGCTACTACTCACCCACTAACAAAAACTCATCCTTTGTGCTTTGATTCACTCTCCAGAGGTCGGTTTGGATTAGACACTACTTCTTTTTGTTGGGGGAAAGATGAGATCAGCTGCAGCGCTCAGGACCCCAGCCTAAACCCAAGATGTTCTTAGTGGAGGAGCATCAGGATGGTGTTAGTCCAAGGGAACTGAAACCTGTTGGCAGCTCAAGACACCTTTTTACTTTCTCTTTTGCCTGGGAAATGGTGTTGTGCAGTTAGATCTGAGATAGGAAGGCTTATGGTGGAGAATTTTTTTTTTTAGAATTTTATTAATTTATTGTTTTCATTGTGTACCTACCTTCTGCATTCAGAGGTGTATTTCATCAATCAAACAGGCAGCATTTGTACATGAAATGAGTACTGGAGTAGTTTGCAACAACCTGCAGAAAGCCAAAATGGTCTCTGTACCCTTAAGCATACTGAGTTTCATAGGCGGGTATACTCTGTTGTTAGGCCCTAGATAAACAATGATGATACGGACTGAAAATAGAGCCACACAAAACATTTTATTTTTGTGACAAAAGCTGCTCAGTGTGCCAGAAACATAGCGGTGGTCACATTCAGCTAAAATATATCAGGATTTGAATGCCCTGGGCCTTAATTTTGATGAAAGACTTTTGCATACCACCAAAAAGAGAAATAATCAGTACTGCCTAGGGTCTGGCATCAGTCAGGCTCAAAACGGTTTCTTTGCCAAGGTAAATACATCTTCCATGTCTTGGGATAGGCTGGATGTCTAATGTGTTGGTACTAGAAGAAAACAGAAATCGGGCATGTTTAGACTAAGATGAGAAGTTTGAGTCCTACATGACAAGGAAAAGGTGCATATTCTTGTTAACTCTGACAAATCTGAGAAGTCACAATCCTCATTAAATGTAAGAAAAAAATAATAACAATAAGGAAAAAAAAATGAGCCAGATTATGCCCTCCTATTATTTTTATGTGCGACTTAGTAGAAGAAGGAGTATTAACACAGGCCATGAACGAATGTGATATATTGCACTCTGGCCAGATATATCAGGCACGGATTTAAACGGAGAAAGGTGGGGGAGTGTCACCTCTCTCTCCCCACCACCTGCATCGCCACGCTGGGGGAAATGCAGACAGCGCAGTCAGCATCATGCCATTACCTGCCAGCTCAGACAGCTGGTCCTCAGCACTTGCTCTCCTCCGTCCCAGCACCACACTGCCAAGTGTCTCCTGCTTCAGCTCCACATCCACAGCACGGACAGGCTTTGTCAGTCCCTCCCATAAGGACACCCCAGCTTCAAAAAAAACATCCAGAGAGGCATAATTACCCAGCTGCCGTTAGCACTACTGTCTTTCCCTGTCATGGGGCCTGCCTGTGTAGGGATTGATACGCAGGATCTCACACGCAGGGAGGGAACAACTTGAGCCACTCAGTCATATGTTCTCCTGGACTCTTCTGCCGCTCCTCCTGGCTTGCCTCCATCCCTGCGTAGACAAGCTGCAACAAGCGGCATAGACAAAAGGTCTTTGTCGGGCTCTCACATACACGAGAAGCATGCATTTGTGATAGAGGTAACTGAATCCAGTGAGACTTGGGAGTGAAGAAAACTCATGGGATCAAGGCTGAGAAAGGGTCTTACCCGTCAGAAGCAGTTACTGCCCCAATAATTTGGGGGTTGGGGAACACAACTTTTTGTGTTCTTCTGAGCAATGAAGCTTGCGTTGCCCGCATAACTCAGCCCTTGACTGTGTGTCAGCAGATAGCCAAAGGATGATATTTCACATCTCTGCAGTAGCTAGGCTGACCTTCTGCAAGGCTCTTAACCTTGAGCTAATAAGTATTGTCCTTCAAGGGGTAAAACATTTAACTGCAGCTGTTTACTATTTACACAAAGGGACTGACATGTGAGCCTTCCCATCATGCAGTTTGGCCCGTGTGAACTTTGTTCAAAAAGAAAAGAGAAAAAAAGTTCAGATTTTATTACATTTGCAACTTAGAGAGGGCAGACTGTCCTCAGCTGTCGCTCGCGAGCTCTTTCTTGAGCTTTGCTCATTGTCAGAGACAATATTAATTATTTCAGTCATTTTCTTTTCCATTTATTGTTCAACACCAAACCATGAAAAATGAACACTGACGTAATGATTGATCATGGAGCTGGGGGTTGAAAGTGAAGGCTAGAACTGTTGGGCTGTATATGAAAAGGGTTTGGGGTTTTTCCTTTTTTTTTAGATGATAATATATTGTTTGTGAATGGGTTATTTATTAGAGCCATGTGTAGCCTAAAAGGTTTGTAAAGATGATTACTAAAGCATATCCATATGTGGAATGTGTGTGCATATTTGTAAACTTGGCAATTTGTCCAGAATTTTTTTCAAGGTTTGTAGAAAAAAGGTCTCTGAAATTGTGTAGGGTTATTCTTTTTCTTAATAGTAGGCAATATATTTTCAAAGCTATTGTGCTTTGCATAACTTATGCTTTAGTTCTGACATCAGATGCATATGTACTGTCGTATACTTCTAAAATGATGAATAATCTAAATATTTGATAGTCTGGCATCAATCTTCGCAGAAAATTGCTTCTTTGCCAGCATATCATATTCTCCAAATATTGTGTTAGATCAGATACAGACCTCTTAATGCATCTGTGTTGGAAGGTAACAAAAACTGGGCATGACTAAACTACTGTTGGAGATCTGACCGCTTTACGACAATGAAAATTGTCGTATTTTTGTTAAATTTTGGAATCCTGGGGTACCAGATTTTTCTTAAAGACACTTTTGGCCAGATCACCCTCTGCCATGAGCTTTGGAAATAGAAACAGTGGAGGCTCAGACGACAAACAAATACTCGTTTCCTGCTCTTAACGAGTGGGCCTAAATGCAGAGCTGTTGTGCTGCTGTACGCGGAGAAGTTCGGCAATAGCACCGGTGGGGCTGAGAACAGGACTTTTTCTGTCATATGTTCCAAGACACTACACGTGTTAACGGGAATGGGTTCTGCTGGGTCTGACAGCATTAAATCAGGCTTTTACAAGATCTAAGCATTGTACAAAGAGGAAGGTCCTGCAGTGCACCTCAGAGGCAGGCTGCTATCTATTAGTCTCATTTTAAAGGAAATGAGGAAGGCGGCGCAGACAGGTGCTCCCTAGCAAGGCAGCACAAACATAAAAGGAAATCCCTGAGCTGATACTGCAGAGAGGAAACGGGCTTTTAACTCAACATTGACAATAGTCAGCCAGTGGAAGGAAACTCAAGTACTGGTGTACGCAGCTAAATTCAGGCCCAGGGCTTAGCTGCTACTCCCCAGGCTGGGGAGACGCAGAGTTATCTGCAATGATCTCCCCTCACTGCTGCTCGGAGCTGCGCAAATGCACTAGGCTTGTCTCTTCAAGGTGACCACAGCAGCACTATGCTGTCACTCGGAGGATCACCCCGTGAAGTCCATACGTTGAACTTATTTGTGAATATTTTCCAGTACGTGTGTAAATGTCAAAGTAACAAAAGAAACAGGTAAAAGCCACTTGGGAAAACAGTCTCAGATCCTTTCCGTGGAGTTGAGAGTTTATATTTCAGGAAATAGGGATGTGATTAAATTATGCACATAGTTAAGTGCCTTGTTTTATCAAGGCATAAATATTTATTTACAATACTCATATAAATGAAGGCAAGGATCATTTAAATTCATTTTCAAGTTGCTAGAATGGCTCACTGGTTTGGACTGGAATGAAGAAAGATCAGAAAGTCACGTCACAAACACACCAAATATATAAAATACAGGTTTACTAGAGAAAAAGATCTAGTAAACAGACCAATCTGAAAGTCAATGAGAGACTTAAAAGGGATTTGGGAAGTCAAACACTGGAAGCTATGATTTGCTTCTCATGTTAAAAATAGCGCCTCCTTCACATCTCCTTAGGATCAGGCTTATTTCAAACAATTCTAGTTTATGGAGACTATTCTATGGAAAAATATTTAATATATTAATTTTCCTTTAGGCAGACACTTCAGCTGCAATAATAAACCATACTTGAATTTTATGAACTAATTAATTTTACATCAAAGCTATGGTTTATGCCCATACACAGTTTTGTGTTATAGCCCAATGTGGAACAAATACTTAGAAACAGGGAAGCATTTAATTCCTAAAATATGCAATAAATGTCCTTGAAAAAGGGATACAGTGTCTCATCAGTGATGCTATTAATTTTCTTCGGGTAACTGTTATTTTGGGGAGCAGTTTAAATATTTTAAATGACTAACAGCACTGAATGGGTACATGGAATAATTGTAGTTTTTTATAGCTGAAAGTTATGAAAACATATAACTAGGTTCTGATTTTTCAGATTGGTTGTAACTAGTCTCTAATTTTGTACCAATAATTTTTTGGAGGGGGGTTGTGTGGGGTTTTGCAGTAATTGTGGGTGTGATTGATGCCAGTTTAAAAGTCTTCAGAGCTGGCTTGTTTCATTTTAGTCAAAGATCAGCAATGGTTACACAGGGTTTAAACCATTACTGAGTACTTAAAAATTTCTCACCAGATGTCTGTATGATTATGTTTTCTAGCCTGATATTTAATTGGGCATCTAAGCAGTATCAGTGGCCCTATCATTCTTTGTGTTCACAGAAATGGAAAGTAAATCCTTACAAAATTCGTCAAACTAAATCCTTCATATATCCCATTGCGTGGTATCTTGAATGTGGAAAATTTACCACTCTGTTTCTGTATTAGATTATTCTTTCACCATTTACTTCCATAACTTTTTGCCTTGTGACTGTCTAGGACTTCATTAAATTATTTAAATTAATTTGGGCTCATTTCTGTTAAATTATTGCAGCTGGTCCTTCGTACACTGTGATGTGGACATGCACAAGACATATCGGTGGCTACTGCACTGTAATACGTGATCAACTGCTCCTCCCCAACGGGCATTCGTCTGAACTTTTATTACCGCCTGTTAAATTATAGCGATCCTGTTAATGTCTAACAAATGTCTTTGTTCTCCTGGAATTGTCACTAGATGTTGGTCTTCTCCCAGCTGCTGGTTATGTAGTTCCCAATCTTTGCCAATTATCTCAGACGCAGGTCTGGCTTTACTTCAGTTAGATGAAGCACCGAAAGTTCTCCAGCATTATATCAAGATACTTTCCTGTCTCTTCTACGCTGTGTATTGAGTCCCCATTTTTCCTCTTGGCTAGCTTGGCCTTTTATGCTGGGGGAGAAGTGTAACAAAGAAGATTACTTTAGAAATGTTTTCACAAATTCTGTCAGTCATGCGTCCGGATTTACCGTTGTTTCCAGTATGAACTATAATCACTATATCCATTTCTCCCTTACATACCACTCTTCCAGAACACATGTATGATTTATTTTATTTGCTTTGCTGACAGTTAAAGGTTCTTGGCATTTGAGAAAGTAAGTGTTGGCATTCCCAGTCCTGTGATCGTCAAATACAGATAAGTATTCCCCTGCAGATATTCAGGGAGAGTTATGTTTCTTGCTACCTGAGCTGATAGGGTTGCAAATATAAATGCAATATAAATACAGGTTTTGAAAGCAAGAATGAGCAATTTCTTCCCTTTTCCATTTCAAGTTGTATGTGAGAATGTCTGTCCCATTACTGGTAGTTTTTGCACAACAAACACCAGATTTTTTTCAGACAGAAATGATACATCATTTGGTTGTAGCTATCTCTATCAGAGAATGGTATCAGGTAAGAAAAAGCATCGGGTAGTGTCATAATCTAAGAGTGCTTGCAAAAGCATCATATTCAACATTTCTCAGAAGAACGTGACATAGTTATAAGGTCGCCTTTTGGTATCTGCTGTATTACTGGTAGGCCACCTATCCTCTTGGTGTGTCAGTAGGCATTCCCTTTTTACAGAACTGCATCTTCAGCAGAGTGACAAGCACCAAAAGCAATGAAATTCAAAATACATGAGATACAAACACAAAGGTCTTCCCAGTGAATTGCTTTACTTTCTGTGACTATGGTCTGTACTGCAGGTCTGAACCAAAGTCATGTGGCCAGGCTTTTTCCCATATCCTGGACTGATGAGGACAGACCACTGTTGTGGTCTAAAAAGCTTGCAATTTTTAATTCCTGGTTACTACATTGTGATTATTTGCTCTGTCTTGGTAGTCAGTGTAGGCCTTGCTTGGCTGAGTATTAATGGCGAAATTTTAGAGCCACTGGAGAGCTGGGGATAAGAGACAGTGAGACAGAGGAAAGGAGGAATCATCCTAAGGCTGTAAGAGATGTATAGTCATCAACAAGGTGAGGAGAAAAGAATGAACTATTTGGTAATATATAAAAAGAAGCATTTGGATGAAAGCAGAGGAGGATAGGAAGCTTCTCCCTTCCCCAACGTGTTTCTATGAGATCACACCAATGATTTGATAAAAAATGTATTTTCCATCTTTACTGATTGACTGTTTCACAGTTGCCTTCCAAATAACCACAGGATGTGAACTCGTACTTGGGCTGTTCCATACTGCGCTAGACACCAGTATGGGCAACACATCATAAGGGATTTGCTTGCTGGAAAGGCCTAGTGCTGTGGCTGCGTATATGTGCAGACGAACTGGACTGAGAAGCTATTGTTTATGAATAAATGGCTAATAAGCACAAGATATTACTAATCCAAAAAAAAATCTAATTGTATTTAGTAACTTGGTAACAGTTCCTGTGAAGCAGGATGCTAACAGATGCAGCTTTGTATTGTATCATTGAAGAACAGCCAGATCACCTTCTGTCTCCAACAAATAGCATACTTTTCACAGAATCATAGAATAATTTAGGTAGCAGGGACCTCTAGAATCACCTCGTCGAATCCACTATTCAAAGCAGAACAGACTAGCTCAAGTTACTCAGGGCCCTGTTCAGTGTTTTGTTCAACTTGAGGTTTCTTTGAAACCGTCGTTCCATGTCACGCCAACTGGTCCACTTCTTGTATGCCTGTTTTGCTCCTGGATAGCTCCATCCGTGTCAGTCAAGTTATTCCTCTTCTACATTGCTTTGAGAAGAGAATGGCTGTGAATAATTTGCTGTAACAGTGCACAGTACTTTCAAAGAACCCAAGAATTGATGAAACTCGCACACCAGGGAACTTCAGGCTGGTTTTTTAGAACTTCTTCAGCTGAATGCTTATCCCAAGAAATGGTTATTTCCAAAGCCCATCTGACTGAGCCTGCAGCTTTAACTGCAATATGCCTTAAGTAAGCCAAATTCTTTTCTGCGCTAGGTGTGGCTTGTACTTATGTGAAAGAAAATAAGGCTACAAGCAACACTTACCAAGGAGGAGGAGGACATAAAAGAAGGGAACAGCTTTGGCTGTGGATGGTCTGCACTTGCCTCCATGCCTCCTAGTTTAGTTCTGGCCTGTACCTATGGCACATGATGGTTATATGTTTCTCAAGGAAAATGGTGATCTTTCAAAAACAGACTGAATTTCTGAAGTTAGTGCTCAATGCAGAAAACATTACCAGCATTTACTGCAACAAATGGATACAGTGAACATGTCACCAGCCTTCCTGAGAAGCAAAATACTGTTGGCCCTACTATTTTCTTTCACATGTTCTAGTGCTAGTCCAAACATCTCTTCTTCTCAACTTCCATAGCAATAATTATCAAATCCTAGATAGAGCAAGAGTGTATCAGGCCCAAGCACAGTTCATATGCTCTGTACAAATGCTGGAGGGAAAATTGGAGAACACCTGCATAACTATTTTATTACTGAAGAGGACTCTTTGTCTAACCTGTCAACTACCCTGCTGGGAATCTCTCATTCTGACACAATAACGAGAGAACTGGTTTTACAAATGAATGTTCAGATGCTGAAAAAAGCAAGTCCCAACTCATATGCTCCACATGTCACCTTTATGTTTAATAAGGTGTAATTTAGATGCCAGTTCAGTGGAGATTTCACCCCTTGCTTTTTCACTTTCAGTTAAGCACGTCAGTGGGTTGAGATGTACATACCCTGCAGCTGTGGCAGTCTTCCCTGATAATAGCATACAAGGGATTAACCACAAACCCATTTTAAAACAGTTCCTCCTCTTGGTTGGTTAGTTTTCCTTTTAAAATTCTCATTTTATTCATTTGACTTGCTCACCTGGTTTAACACTGCAGTGAGGACTTATAACTGGCTCCTCTGGGAAGCATGATAATGCTTCAACAACACTGCCCAGGCTTTGTGCTTTCATTTCCAGGAAGTCCGGCAACAAAACTGCAAATATTTTCTTCTAAGCTCGCTGAGCCCTGTGCGTGTGTCAGGTATCTGCCAGATTGCTCCATTCAAGTGTGTAGGGTTGGTAGTTTCCTCCAGAAAAACTAACTCACTTGTTCTGTCTGCGGTGCCTTTTACGCCCACGGTGGGAGTACATGTGCACATACAATCCCTGCAATTGTAACTGTCATAGAAGAGAGCTGTTGCATGTAGGCCCAGTTTTAGAAAAATTAGCTCTTCAGTAATTTGTGATTGCAACATTTATGAAGGTTTGATGACTCTGCAGCCAGAGACCAGGTTGTGGCCACTGTACGCAGAGCTGAATGATGCAAGAAGCCTCCATCGTCCCTGTCTGAGGCGTTGAACAGTGCCTCCATACAATGGCAGTCGTCAAGAGCTTTGAAATCAGGCATCAGTTCTCCCTTAGAGCATCAGTTCTCTATCAGCAAAATGAGTGGAGGTACAGAGAGACTAAGTAAAATGCGGAGAACAAACAAATGGTGCTGGGCGTAGGGTCAGTCTCTATGTTATTGAATGAAACAGGTCAAGAAAGAGGAGACAGTAACAGCGGCTTGAGTCAGTGGTAGGAGTCCAGACAACAGAGGCACAAGGAGAGGGTGACAGGGAAGGGAGACTAGCAGGTATTGTGTCATGAAAGGACCAAAAGGTCAGCATGGCCAGTGGGGAGAAACACCAGCCATCTAGGAGACGGAGAAGAGAGATTTAGTGGAATAAGAGAGAAAATCTCGACCCTTTGAGAATGACAGACTCTAGGTGACAGAAGCGCTTTTCCTGAGTGATTAGTTGATCAATTAGGTAGCTTTACTGCAGCTTTTGTATAGATGGATGAAGCACCAGCCCAAGGTAAATCAGTTGCTGACAGAATGCATGCCCTTCCTTAGATGTTGGCAGACATAGCTGTGCCTCAACAGGGAAGGAAACTTTGTCAGCATTTGGATGAAGCCAGTGGCCACCTGCAACATGTAGTTCCATTATCTGAGACCTTTTTTGGCCTTTATTCAGTTTTATTCCTGTCTCTTAAACTTTATTCCTTGCTCTTCCACTGGCCTGCTTGTTGATCTTGGGCATTTTTTTTTTAATCTACATACCTCAGTTTCTACACCTGTATAATAAGCATAAAATAACTTGTCTAAGGGTGCTCTATCAACCAATATGTGGGAGCTCTGAACTTAGAAGGGAGAAAAAATATTTTAATTAGATTAAATTACCTTTTTAAAAATCAAAACATTCTTCTAATGCATTTCCTTTCCATTTGAAATGCATTTTAACAAGTGTTGCGTATAATTCATTAGATGTGACTTGGCTGTTACCTACCTTATTTTAGTTTTTACTTTATTTGTCTGCAGAACAATTTGAATAGAATCCAGAGAATACCAAACATTTGGTTCATCTGTCTCTGACAGTGAACAGCCACATTACGGGGGTTGTGCCTAGCCAACTAGGAGACGTCTATAGGTCCTGACTCTTTCTGAAAAGCAAAGTTTGCTTATCTGACACTAAAATCTCTGGCTCTCACACCCAAAATTGAGAAGCACACTGAATGTCTGAGAAGCATATGTTCCAAATCAGCTGTCATTAAATGACCGAGTAAATGCATGGAGCAACATAGACATTCTTCCCACATTGCAAATGCATAGACACTTTCTCTTATTTTTAGGTTTTTCCTTTACACTCATGTTCAAATGGAAACCTCTCCAAAAGCCAGGTACTGTGGTACACAATGGGAAAATAGCACTGGGAGTGATTGATTGCAAAAAATGGAAGATGTATTGTGTAATCATATGCCGGGAGAAGGAGCAGGCAACATGACTTGGTTTCCATTTCAAATAAATAGACAGTGGAACAATCAAGAAACTGCCAAAGTAAATGAATTCAGCATGGTTGGAACACCAGCACATCGCTGCTTCAGAGAAGGTTTCTGTCACAAGTTACAGCATCAATGGTGAAAGACACAGGTCTTCTGTTTTATTTTTCACTTCCTGCGCCACACTCTGCTCTCTGTTATTCTAACTGACATCTGGAGGAACGCCAGTGAGTTCACTGAAATTACTCTGGTTTTAAATTATTGTAACACAGATCAGATTCCTGCCCACTGTCCTTGAACTTCTGAGATATGCAAAATGTGTGATGTACTCTTTCTCATGGGGATTTATACACTGATTTAACTGTTCCTGACAGTTTCTTTACCACATTATGAGCTTTAGGGGAGAAGGAAAAAAAAATTTTAACTATAAAAAAGTGATAGAAATAAAGAAAAATTAGTTACTCTCCATGGAAATTGTAAGAGGTCCCTAGGCCATATCAGAGCACATGTTTTAAATTCTTTTAGCTATCATCAGCAGTGCAGAACTTCTCTTCCAACATGTCCGAATCTGCATTTGATCTTGTAATTTGAGATATGTTAAATTAGAGCTTATCATACTCCTTTACTTTGAAATCTGTCACAGGGCTTCTTGTAAAAGGCTTTGATTTTGCATAAGCTGAATATAAACATTACAACATGCGCACCCCTGACTTGCACCAAACACTGTATCTTGACAAACTTCAGCGGTGTTGCGTATGTGTGTAAGCAAGGCTTTACCGACATACTAGGTCGTGCACAGCTTGTGTCAGAAGGACAGAGCGCTCAAACAGTATAACGATCTAATACCTGACATGCTTTGTGTGAAAGCAGGGCACTCCTTCATTAGCTGAAGGTCGTAGATTATAATAATGCTTGGCACTTACAATCCTGAAGGTGTTGTACTCCATCTAATTAAAATTTGTGGATATGTAGGCTTTTATGCATAGGGAAAGTAAAGTAGAGATTTCCCTAAAGGCACAGATAGAAAAGGAAAGAAGTCATAGGCACAGAATCCTAATTCTAATTCAGTTCCTGGGCACCAGTCCTTCCTCAGATTCCTGGCCACACTTTCTAATAATAAAGGAAGAATTAGAATTTCATCCAGAAAAAAGACAAAACGAGCAATAAGTAATAAATCTATTATGCGTGCTAAACCATGGCACAATATTTTGAATAACAAAGTTTTTTTCAGGAGTATGAGTAGAAAAGCAAAGCATAACACCCACTGATGTTAGAATTTACAGGATTATTACAAGCCCAAAGTCATCCCTTATTTCTCTTCCTACTTCACATCTTCTTTCCCAGAGCAAAATCATAGACTGTGTGCCAGCAGCTTTAAAGAATATTCACCCTGCTGCATATGAGAACGTGTAACACATCCATCTCATACAGACGTTGCATGTCAATGCATTTATTAAGCTGAAAACCATAACATTACTGTTTAGCTTACATTAACCACAAAAGTAGAAGGGAAACCCAAATCTGACCAATTCCATTTTTATATTTTAAGAGTTTTTTTATTCTCTTTCCACCAAGCTTCACTAATAAATGCATACTCCATAATAAAATATCCAATACGTCAGAAATCACATGAAAATATCTTCACTGGCAGTTGCGTGAAGCCCACTTCAGCTGGGAGTACAGCTATCGTGTCATTCTTCACACTTGACTATGTGATGTGAGAGGCGTTCACAAAAGCCAGCTCCCTTGGCTCTCTCCGTGCTCATTTGAGGTTGGCTGTTACTGGTGTTTGGAGCAGCTATGGTCATATCCCTTGTATTGAGTCGCCAGCTGACGGGATGCATCTCCTTTGCTCAGAAAATTCCCTGACATCTGCAAAGTTAAAGAAAAATTAGGTTCATCTTCAGAAGCATTTTAGAATTTTTCTGCAAGCCCAGACAGACTCAGCTCTACCTGGCTGAGTTACGCCACTGATGGTCAGCAAGGCCGGCTTGCAGTAGTAGGAGCAATGCCCAAGGACAAATGTTCTCTCTGTTTGGGATACAACCTTGCAGTGTATATTCAAGCAAAATGCCATGGAGCTCAGCTTAAGTAAGAATGTAGGTTAAGGCCTATGTATTTTATTAATCACTAAAGAGAGAGGCTGTAAACTGCAGAGTACACGCAGTTGACTCGCTGTAGCTTGCAGTTTATAAAGTCTCCTTTCCTGTTATTCTGTAGAGCAACATCATTAACTAGAAATGTTTAAATAATCACATATATTTCAGTATGTCTAAAATAAACTCTTAAAATTGTGCTCTTAAAATTGAATACATGCACAACTCTTCTAAAGGAGGAGTTTCTCCATTTCATTGTGTACTAGCTTAGAGAAGGTCTTAGCACTTAATAAATACTATCAACTTTTCAAACCATACGTTGCACTCTTAAAACACTGTGCAAGCATTGTCTAGTGACATCTGAAAAATATGCGGAGATCAACGTTCAGTAAAGTGCATTACATATGGCTTTTTACCCTTATTCAGTGGCCATAATTTCAATTCTTCTGGAGATAAGGAACAGACAGAGCAGGCTGCCACCATCTCTGTGGTATTTTGTGGCTACCATCTTGATTTTTTTATGTCAAACTGGAGAAGTCAGGAAGGTCATTCTTAATAAAAGCAACAACTATGGACAAGATTAATTGTACCAAAGAATTAATTTTTCAAGAAAGCAGAATGTTCTCTCACTGTGTCTTGTATTTCTCCTTGTGTTTTAAAACAGAGCAATACACTGGAATAACTTTTCTTAATAGGCTACCTTTGCTGTTTACAAATTGAAAACAGTGAAAATGATAGTGTGGAAAGTTGAGAAGTTTTTTTCCTCAAAGCACTAGCTCGAGAAGATTTCGTGTAAGAGTGTGGAAGATATTTTCAGGACTTGAATAAACAGGCTCAGTTATTTATACTGAAAAATTCCAAAGATTAGGCTTCTGCTTTTTAATGTCTCAGCCTTAAAAGCTGTATGATATATATGTTCGGTTTGTTCTTTTTATATTTGCCCTTTAAGTGCAGAGTCCATTGACAGCCATTTTGAAAGCACCCAGGACTTGAGTGCCATGCGTTTTAGCAAAGCTAACAAGAGAGAGATTTTAGATATAAGAACCAGTGTTTAAAACAACCTCGTGAAATTGCTGGTTTCTACACACTGCCGGGCATCATCCTGGGATGGGGGGGAGCAGGGAAGCTGCAGAGGAAGTCTTAAAGAAAGGAGCCGTAGCCAATGCTGTCATCAATGGCAGTGAGAGTCAGACTGGCAGTTCAGTCAGGGTTAAAGTAGTGTCTGGAATTTGGACACTCCTGAACACAAATCGTTAATGCCAGGGAGCTCTGTAGCTGACTGGCACTTCAGCCAGCCATGCAGACATGGAGTGCCTATCCTGCCGCGGATGACATGTCTAACCTTTGGAGAGAGTAAGGGATCAGATGTACACAGAGATGACAACTAGTTGCTTTTTTCATCTGTCACATGGGATGGTCAGAATCGTACTTATCCTTCTCTAACAGTGGATTCACACATATTTTTTCATCCATCCTACGCCTGCAAAGAGTCGTCCTTGCTGCTGAACAAGGCAGGATGCTGCAAAATTATTCAGTACTCCAGAGAGATGTTTAAAATGTAAGCCACCAGGTTTAATGAGGGACAGGCCTTTTCCAGCACTCACCAGGTCTCTGGAACTTTTTCCATATTTTCTCTGAAGCAGTCCAATTTTACGTGGCCTTGCAAGAGACCTTTTTGGAGAGGGTTGCATGTAACGCAAGAGTTTCTGGAGATGAGTGCACAGTCTTAAATTTGACCCACTGCTATGATTTGATTGCAGTATTCATGGTGGCTGACGACGGCTGAAATGCCTGAAGATGTAGTCATCTTCTGTGTAATTATCTGAATTGGACTACCAAAGTAATGAAATTGAGGGTTTGATTCAGTGAGATTTGCCAGAGCCTCTATCAGCTGCTGAGGAACAGAGTTCCAGAGGGATTGATGGGAATTGGTAGATCTTGATGTTTCTCAGGATCAGACCTACATCCCTTTAGGAATAACTATTGCCCCATGATTGATACAGCTTTCCCAAAATTAGAATATATTTGTACCCTTTTTTTTTAATCTAAATTACAATGAGAGCCTTAGCCTGGGGCACTTCAGTGGCATGCGAAGTTGGCAAGAACTGGTGGTCTAGGGCACAAGCTTGGACTATTAACCTCTGACTCCCATTAGTTCCCAAGAAATGCCTAGTGATCGGTGTTGCTTAATTAATTTGTAGTGAACTGACAGGAAGATGTGGACGTGTTTTCTCCTAATTGTGTTACTTTATAAATACGTCCTTTAAAAACCTTGTTCATGTTATTCTTTAGACTTTTGACCTCCCATTCATTTTTCTCCTGCCATACAACAGATGGACTTGAATCTAGCATGAACAATGTCAAGTCTTCATCTAGTAGGAGCTCTGACCAGTATTGCTCCTAGATGCTCTGGCTTGCAAATACCCTGTTTCAATATAAAGGAGAAAAATGCCTTTATCCTCATTTCTCTGTGAAATACAGTATATTTGGAAGATAAGCCTAGACTTTCATGTTAATCATAAATCAATTATGTTTATCCTTAACCTAGAAAGCATGAAAATTCCTTCTTTCTTTATTGCAAAATCCAATAGGATATTCACAGTAATTATGCCACTTTTTATATAAATCTAAGCTCATATTATAATCATTAGCGCTACAACTGAGTAGCTGTCTATCTTAGAATATTTGAAATGTCCGTTTCAATTGCAGTGGAGGTTTGGGAATTTATTTATTTTTAATAGCTGAAGTAAATCCTTTTATTAACCAGATTTCCCTTTTTTATTCCTCATGTAGCCTTTTGAGTTTAGATTTTACATGACAGAATTCTGCATGAAGAAAGTGAGAAAGGAACTACCAGGTTAAGCCTGTAAAATGCTATCTATGCCCAGTACCCTCGGCCATTGATTTGGCAGATAAGCACCCTGCAAGATTGCTCCTTACACCTTGAGTCTGTAAATAGATTATGTCAGTCAAGCTGTCCCCACTGTTTGTTATTACTATTACTTGAACCATCCAATGTGTTTATCAGATGGAGACCTCCTCTGTGTTAAGGGATGTACAAGGACAGAGTAAACGTGAAAAAAGGCGGGATGAAAGAAATATCCTTAATTCTGCTACATACCTAAGCAGCTGGGATACAGAGAAAGTAAAGATACTTCACTGTCTTCATGTTCCCAGATTTTGGGGGTTGGGGTTTGGGGTTGGGTTTTTTTTTGGTTTGGGTTTTTTTTTTTTGGAGGGGGGGTGTATTTACAGTGCTGATCCCACCTGGAACACAGAGGTTCCAGCTTATAGGAAAATAGGAAAAAGGGGTTAATCCACCATCTGTGGCTTGCACGTACTATTCTATTCCCAACTGTGTCTAAAAACTGGCTAGGTTCATCATGGGCTCTCAACTCCAGTAAACCAATTTACCCCATGTGATACCGAGGTTCTGGGTTTGGCTCCCATTGTGACTAGCAGTGCCAGAAGAATAAATCCACTGCATCTTGCCTCAGAGTTTAGTTGGCAAGATATCAAATAAGCACACTTCTTCTTATGAGAGTTCACGTTAAATTGTCAATGTCTAGAACTCAAGCACCAGAAATATCCCATTATTCTGTGTGCATTATGAAATAGGTGTCACGGACTCATTTCTCCTGTTCGTCTCGGACTCTCTGGAATGTAAGCATGATCTTATGGTCAGGCCCTGCTGCCCTTTCCACATTAAGTACTAAACTGTCAGAATGAGTGGAAACAGGTGTATGCAGAGAAAGAAAGATGGCTATA
Source organism: Fulmarus glacialis (assembly GCF_000690835.1). NCBI lineage: Eukaryota > Metazoa > Chordata > Aves > Procellariiformes > Procellariidae > Fulmarus > Fulmarus glacialis. The sequence continues at coordinate 198,378 of NW_009228747.1, forward strand.
TCTGAAAGAGTGATTTTGATTGTTGCAGCCATGGATGAAATTAAATCTGGCTGAGAAGCGGCACCAAAATTTCTCAGGCTCATTTGTGCACCATCATGGCTAGTGACGTACGTGCCAGCAAGCATGTTAATAAAAGGGCACTTCAAAAATTCTCCCCTCATGGCAATGCCCATTCCAGTTGCACGTTATTACTTCTTGAAGACTCTCTGAAATATTTCGGCTTTGTTATGTCAAACTTTACCCCTCTCTGTCCTCAGCCTATATTCTCTCATTTCTGCATTGCTCCCTTAATGGTGAGAAAACTTTTTTTTTTTTTTAAGATCAGAAAGCCCACTTTATGCTAGCAAAGGGATAAGTGGGAATAGCAACTAGCTTGTCATATTTAGTGGTACAGTAAATGCTAAAACATGCCCTTTGATTAACTGGCATCCTAACAAATGACAATGATGAATCAGAATAAATATTCCAAGCAGTACTCCTGTGAAGTATCAAAGATGATAGTTCTGCCCCTGAGATTTCATTTCTTATTTCTTATTCAGCTTTTTAAAACGATGTAAAGATGCATGAGCTCAGCCCACTTTTTGCACTTTTCTGTGCAGAAATCAAAACTTCCTAATGAGTAGGCCAAAAGATTTAAATCTAACCTTCGTCTTTCTTTCACTTCCCTAAAAATACGTGGCTAAAATCAATCCCAGTCAGTTGTAATTGCCAGTGCTGGAGAACAGGCACCTGAAGTATCCCATCATTTCCCATGCGCTGTGATATCGGCAGGGAGGTATCTGCTCTGCCTGGCTCAAGCTCTCTAAACATAAAGCGCACTTTGAGGTCACATACTCTTCCTACAGGCTGAGGCTATTACTACATCATAAAAGCAGCTACTATTTGTGTCAAAGTGCATGTATGGTAACTAATTTTACAGGATATATAGCGTAATGAAGAACTGAATTACTACAGAGGGGTCTAAATTGCCAGTTAAATAGTCTTTTGTCATCACTTTGGTGGAGAAAGAGGGACATCTGGTGGGAGGTCTTTGTAAAAATTGAGCAAGGCAATTTCCTACTTGACGCAGTAGGATACAAATCCCTATGGAAGTGATATATTCTGAGTAACCGTTAGATTTTGCTTAATTTCTAACCAAGAGTGTTGATTAATTAAGGCGTATCAAAATCACACAGCAGAATGTTTTGCAGTGGTGCATGCTGTAAAGCCCTCGCTTCCATTTTATCAAGTTCACAAAGAGGTATAGCTAAGCCTAGATGAATGCTAAAGAGATTTTCACAAAAGGTCTGGGAGAGAAGGGGTGAGAGGGAGTCTGGTCCAGAAAAAGCACTTAATACTTTTTGCTGGGTCTTAGAAAATAAATATTAGAAATCTGCAAGCATTGCATGAGCACGTAAGAAAGCAAGATGTTGTGGCATTCACTAAGCTTTGAGTAGACATCTTCTCAGGGATTATAATCTGCTTAATCAAGCCTTGGAAATGCAATGAGGCAGGAGGCAAAACACACGGCAATACTTGAGCATGACACTTCAAAATAAATTGCAGCAGATTAAAAGAAGACACAAGAATGTGGCACATCCGGGGTATAATGCCCAGTACACTTCGGCCCATTATGTAAATAATAAATAACGATTGCATTTATTGATAAAGAGGAGGAGACCTACAAGTCTTTGTTGTTTCCATCTTCTCTGATCCTTTCCTAGCAACAGTCAGTCTGGAATATGCAGCTTTGTTCTTTCCACTGACATTTCATAGCTTCTGTCCCATTTTGTGAATGATCCCCTTCAGAAAGCATCCTGCGAGGAAGCAGCTCCAGAGTCACAGCAGCCACAGGGCGAGAGCCTCAGTCTTGCTGTGGGAGCAGCAATGCTGGGAAATCATTCCCTGCACAAGCGTCGCTGCGTGGGCCTTTGAGGAGAAGACAGCCAGCATGATCTGAGACCTTGCCACTGCTGCTCTCTCTGTCAGGCCTTCTTGCATTGTAGCTGAGCTATCTCACCCGCTGCAAACTGGGTGAATTTAATTTCTATGAAATTCTGTGGCAATAGACACATTTCTTTTCACCAAAGAGTGCACAAGAGATCTGTTGCAAGCTGAGAATTGAAGTGAGGGTACTTCTTTTTCCCCTACTGCACTGCACGCCATATTTCACTTCTTTGTCTGAATCATCTGATATTCTGTGTCCCATGGCAGCATAGTATACTTTTAGCCCATCACTGTTACAAACTTAGATTATTTTTAATTTTCTCAGTTCTCACTAAAATATTGTGTCTGAGCACATTCCAGATTTATCTGCAGTCTTTAAAGTGCAGTAAGGGACTATCAGTGCAGACAATTTATGCTTGCATTTGCATTTAAGTTATCATTAGCATAAGGTCTTAAATCAGATTATGATTAGCTTGCTTTTGCAAAGCTAAAGCAGAACTTTCTAAGATAAATTGTATCTTGTTACTATCCAAAAAGTTATTTCCATATAAAGTATGTTTATTAAATGTGCTGAACTGTTATAAAGTTCCTTTAAATTTATGAAAAGACTAAGAAACTGCTTGGCAAGAATACTTGAAATGACAATATATATCATAAATGCCTTTCATACTATATAAAGCACAGCGTGCAAAAAGGACAACTAAAAAATTTCACCATGTTCACTTATGCTCTGAGTATAACATAAGCCAAGCTGACCTCATTTTATATGAGGCCATTTTATACTCAAATATACCACTAAGCTTTATTTTATCTGTTGTATTTTCATTATTTTTGGCCAAATCTGAAATGAGAGCATTCAGGCTTCTGAGCCGCCTGATAGAGAGGAATTTAAAAATGGAACAAGGTTCAGAACTGACTCCACTGATGGATACATAATTTATTTTAAAAAATAGGCTTCTAAGCTAGCACAAAGAAGCGATGCTAATGTTGTTGTCCTATCTGGAATGCACATTTTAATTGTCTGAATGTCTACTGCAAATGGAGTTTCAATTCTCTTTTTCAAAAGTGGGTGATCTTATAGTTTGTTAATTTTGGCAATCACTCTATGGGTAGTTTAGTTTTGTAACACACCACAACTGGCAAGTTAAGCCATTAGGAAAATTATTAGAGCCAAGTGCCCTTTTACTGTCAAACAACGAAGAATAAGATTTCTTGCACTAAATCTTCAATTCCCATTGGTAGGGTTTTATATCAGTGATGCAAAGTCATTTTTAAAGGCAGGCTCTCCCAGCTGATGGTGGACGATGAAGCAGCTCTGTGAAGCATCGTTACTCAACACAGTTATTGCACTCATGACTCTTCAGCGGGGTACTAGTTGTTTGAATAACTTTTCTGCTTAGACATGTGCCCAAACCAAAATTCTGGATTTGAATGCCCATTAATCAAGGAGTGAAGTTTTAGCACCTGAATCTGAATTTGTTTCTGCAGTTGATAGGTGACAAAGGGAATGGTAGATCGTCTTCGCCATTTCTGAGAAAATCTCAGTGAGATTGTTCTTGTGGGGAGTCCGTTGGCTAAGCTGTATAACTAAATTTTCAAAAGAATTGACCAATCCAATTGCCTGTAATTACAGACTTTACCATGCTTAGAAAGGTAGTCAAATTTCAGCATCAGTCTGGTATGTTCTTCTATTTCTACACCATAGTAGTCCAATAGGGGTTTCTACTTTTCTCTGGGACATTGAATAATTACTACTTGCAAGTGAAAAATACCAGCCTTGATGGAAAAATCATCTGATATGTTGTGGTAGGTCCTGCCTTGTGAGAGCCACGGTAGCTTAACAGCTAGGGTGAGTGCTTGCACTACCGAAAGGCCCGCCGGAGGGCCAGTCCATGCTTGGGCATTGAGAGGCAAGGTGTGCAAATGGCGTCATCCCTGAGGACTGCTGGGAGTTTCCTCACAGAGTCCAAAAATGAAAAGGTTTGCGTGACTCTGTGTGTGTATGTGTGCACATATATATTTTTCAAAATACCTTCAGATCATTTTTGTGGAAGTGTAGCCATCTGTAAACATGTTCCTTGTCTGACTTGAGCGATTTTATTTGTCCCAGACTCATCCATGAAATAAACAGGTGATTGAGATGTAGTTGCACTAGGGAAAAATAGGTCCTTTGTAGTAGTAGATGGCAGCAATCTTCAGTACAAAAAGTAAGTGGCAAGTGTTTGCAATAGAAAGCTTATGCACATATAAAAAAGATATTGTTAGTGATTTGGGTTAAAATTATACTAGAATCATGCTTGCCCATTCTCTTCTCAGGAACAGTGCAATGAAGAAGATACATCTATTTTTTAATTGGAGTTTTCTGTCGAATCTTGTATAAACAAATCCAAACTCCATTAAACTATACAAATAGAATCCATGCCAGATTAATTTTGTATGTTTAGGGTTGCTTTTGTACATCGTATAACTGGACTTTCTATAGCAGACTGGCTCCCCAGCATAAGTCTGTTGACAACAACTTATATGACCTGTGCGCAACGTGTATGCAGCTGGAGGTGTGTACTACATGCATACATACTTTTCATTATGAACTCTGCATAGGAGTCTTCCATCTTCCTGGAAGACAAACGCTTTTTCTTTGGCTCCAGAGAGGTAAAAGATACTCTGTGGGACAATTCAGAAAAGGAAACATTCATTTGAATTGAAAACACAGACAGGAAAATACATTACATTTATAGCACAACAGTTTATTTCTAAGGGATTAGCTGATGAGATTTTAGGAATAAATACAATGTACATTAGGTTTAGAAAAGGCTTTTCCCTAGATTACCATAAGAACATTATGCCATTGATTTCTGACACTGGATTTGTAAACTTGAAATGTAGTGCTGAATCAGTAAGCACAGCTTTTGTAGAAGTCAAAAATCATCTCATGCAGTAATTGTTTCAGCTGTAACTCTGACACCGGCAGAAGTGTGGGAAGTGTGATTTCTGTTCTAACTGTATGATGATTGGGCTGAACTTATTAATTTCAATGTAATTCCATTGAATTAATGAAGCTACGCTAGAAGAAAATTCTTTTCTTTCTGGTCTAATTTTCAACTGTGTCTTTTTTTTTTTTTTTAACCAAAGATAATTGTGAGATAGCTGTACTGGTTGCATCTGTAAATGCTCATGCTAACTTGATACCTCTGTCGTATTGTGCAGTCCTTGTTTAGGTGATAGAAATATTTATAAGCAGGAGGAGAACTTAAATACCTTTGAGATAGTCCTATGGTCATTGCTTGTCAGAAAATAGGATTGTTTGTGAGAATGCTGGCACAACTGTTTGTGAAAAACATCACTGAGACTAGTGCGGGATTAAAGCTGGAATAATTTTTTGCAAACAAGTCTGCTTAACATATTTCAAGCTTTCCTACTTGGCAGAAACTGTCCCTGCTTGGTCTTTGTTCAATTTTTTTTCCATTTTACTGAAAAGAACAGTCATTTTCACATTTTGTGTGGATGTAACAGTAACAAGTATTTTCAGTAATACTAATAGCTAGGGAGATGCAGGAGTGATGTGCTGATACTGAAAACTCTCTAAGCTGCTTCTGTTGGACTGGCTAGTGGAAAGATAAGGTTGAAAGTAGCACACAATTCTCTTCCTGCATAGAAATGCTAACATTTTTCTTACTGGCCTGTTTGTCGGGCTTACCTCAGTGTTGGAATATCTAGGAAAATGTGCTATATAAAATCTTTGAACTATAGTCACTCATTCAATGAAACAAAAGCCTGATGTTTCCTGCTACTGCAAAGTCTTCACTGCCATCAAGATAAAATTGACCTTCCGTAAACCAGAAACTGATCTTTCATCATTCTTTGACATTTTTGTGCTTCTTCCATTATTTCTTCTTCCTGTTCCTTCTCCTTTTCCTTTGGCCATCGGAGAAACAGATTTATATCTATATTTCTACATATGTACATTTACATGTTTTTATAAATACATATATATGCTTAAATTTATGTATAAACATATCTATATATAAGTAACCTTGCAAAAGAAAACGCTCATCAATAAATAAAATTCACTCCTCTGGATCAACTGCGCTGAGTAACCATCAGGAGCAAGAGAACCCCAAAGCACAGGAGAATTAACAGACTCTGAAGGCAACTCAGGCAAACCAGGCCACGTGCTCTCTCACGACCAGCTCCCACGACACAGAGAAAATGCTGAAGCGCCTGGGCCTGCCTCAGAACGCCGCCAATGCTCTGCATCGTTCTGACTTACCACTATGTTGTTAGGGAACACTTACATTACCGTAGTGCACAGGAGCACAACTCGAGATACAGCACTGCTGTGCAAGGCTCTAAAGCGAACTTAGTAATAGCATACCGACTGCCTAGGAAAGCTCGCATCAGTTTAGAGAGCCCTCAGCAAAGTCACTGCTGTAATAGAAATTACTCATCCTCCAAACAGCAAATGCCCCGTTAAGCTCTGGGATGTGCAGTAAGACACAGCAATCGCATTTTGCCCTGAAGCGCTTGGCAGTTAATAATTCTTGTAGAGAAAATCCATCTCATTCAATTCTCAGAGGAACTCATTGTCCACACAGCCACCAGATCAGTCGGTTTTCATCTAGAGATGTTGCTTCGAAGGGACAACAAGTATTTCATGCTGTATGCTGGAATGTAATTCTGCATCACTAACTCATAAAAAAATAATAATGAACAGTAAGTGACAAGATGTAAGTGACAAGAACTACAACAGCGATGGATAATACTTGGCCAACAGAAGCTGATAAGCATGTGTGGGGTAACAGAGAAACGTTGCTCGGCAGCTCAGGCTTTGAGGGGCACAATGGTTTCCACGTACACAACGCTGGGTCCCATCTCTGGCACTCTCAGCTGCCCCCCAAAAGAACTAGGGCCAGGCACGGGCCGGGGGCTGCTCGCATCTCCCACGCCTCTTGCTGCGAACATGAAGTGCTTTCTCTCCCATCCATGGCTCTGTAATGGTATGAGCCTACTTGAAGGGAAGGGGAAATCAGGCTTTTAGTGTCCCTGTAGCTCAGTCCCTCCTCTTTTAAAATATTGTGAAGGTATATTTATTTAGTATTGTTTAAGGTCAGATGCCTTAGTGACAGAGGCCTTTTACACAAATATTTGGAAGCTGTTCTTATGCGAGCTTTTAAAACTTATCTCCTCTGGAGTACTCCAGGGGTCTAGACAGATTTATTCCCTTCACATATGCTTTCTTTCTCTCTCTCTTTCTCTGTTCCTCCCCCTGCCCATGTTCTGTAAAACATATTAACTTCTTTGTCCTTACTTTTAACTTATTCAAGAGATGGTCCTGAAACTCCATAGCTACATGAATGAAACATTATCTAGTCTTTGGAGCTGCAAATGTTGCTATGTTACCTTGACTCTATAAGGGGTTACAAAAAAGATTTTTCCCTCTTTTTCAGTGACTCATTAGGCATTATTCTGCATGAAATATCTCCATCCACGGAATAACATATTTTATCAATGGTTATAAATATCCTGAATGGGTACAAGCCAATCAAATAAATAAATACAGCTGATTCCTGGCTCTTGAATGAGATCAAAGACAACCATAATCAACCACTTCAGAGCAAGAGTCAGTTTATGCAACTGACTCTTAAATTTTTGTGCCAATATATTTTTTAAAAAAAGAGGACGTGCTTTTAATTCCTACCTTATGCTGCCCCAGAGTTGTAATTATTGCACCACTTCTTTGGATTTAATCTTTTTATGATTTTTTATGTCTCCGTGTATCTAGTTCATAAATTCCCAGCCATTTTTTCCCACTTTGGATAACTTTACCTCCTTTTGGAATGGCAGACCTCAGTACTATGGAAGTAAAAAATAAGCTGTTGCAGAAGAGACTGAAAGATTGATGAAGAACAGGAACTAATAAATTACATGGGGTGAACATATCCTGCACTTATTTCACATAATTCTTTAAAATTATTATGATGTAATGATTTTTTGTTCCATAAAGAGGGCTTTTGGCAAGAACTTGCCCAGTGAACACATCCTAGCATTAAGCCTACACCCACTTTTTTTCCCCCCCCGACAGGAACTGGCAAAAAAAAACCCCTATAACTGGGAGTAGTTCTGCTGGAGGACACCACCGCTGCCTGATCTGCATAACCCTTTGGGTATGGGTTCATCCTCATTCAGGTAACCCGCATGCTGTCTAACTCTGTAGAGTTGTGTTTAAGTTATTTGACTTTGCTGACTATTCCAGAGCAATTTGGTATCTTTCAAGCACCAGATACCGATTCTGACAAATCCGGTAACTGAAGTAAATGAAGCTGTACGAGAACAAATCAAAAGTGGGTATCAAAATTTATTGTTTTCAGTCATGGAGTAATTTGTACTAATAAGTTAAACTAAGACAATCCAGTGCCATTAACAGGTACTGATCGGTGCTACAAATGGCAAGCAAACAGCAGTAGAAATGAAGGCTGACTGGGCTTGTTATTTTCAGTTGCAATTTGTGTAACTCTAGTTACATAAACAGTCTCTCTGATTTCAGGACAACTATCCAAATTCTTCTGTCAATCATGCGTGCAGGGGCTTAGCATTGTTTCTGGTTAAAGAAGCTTCACACATTGTATCACAAATCTCCCCTTTGAAGAAACAATGCATTTAAAGGCAGGCACGAAAGACCTCAACTGCAGAGCTCCGAACAGGAGGTTTACATTGAATTAAGGGTGGAAATGGTTTGGGCCCTTCTAGAAGCACCATCTGTTTCTACGGCTGGTCATTGTTTGGATTATTTATGACCATAATTTTAGATTTATCTGGTTAACCTTTGGATAGCTTCCTAAAATAACTATTGACTCTTTGAGTTTTCAAGGTAATATATTAAGATGCAAGGGTTTAATCTTATTATGTTACGGAAAGAACCTCAAGTCTTTTAATGTAATATGTCAATACCTACAAAACCAGGAAATAGCTATACTATCATACTGCAAAGGGAACTGCAGCATCACATATTTGTTGTTCACACCATGACCTATGCTAATTAAAATTTCTTCATGAGAAAAAGCAAACGACAGCTTTTTTTTTTTTTTTAGAATTCCTCTCCCCCACAGTACTTACCGCAATGTCTGTCTTCATGTTGCAGTTCAACAGAGAGAGAGGAGTAGATCGGATGAAGCTTCTCCAAGAATAATAGAAAAGAAAAAGGAAAGGTTCTTGAGGATTCATGACTTGCATCAGGCTTAAAATGGATGAAAGGAGATGGAAAAAAGTCTTTTCCACATTAGTCTGTATGATCTCATCCTGCACTGTTAGAGGTGCTGGGAGTCTTTCCATTTTCCTTGAGGGATCAGGTCCCACAATTCAAAAATATTGTGCTAAAAAAAAAACCAGACAGAACCCTCATTGATGTTGCAAACATTCATCAAGGATGGTTCAAATTTAGGTCACAAATAAGCTAGTAGAAATTAGTATCTGTGGGAAAGGTTTTGTAAGACTGAGGTAGTTTTAGTTGGAGTATAATTACGCTTTTCATGCTCACCAGGTTATGCGTACCAATATACAGACTTCAGAATTAAAGAGCATGAACTTTCATGAATTTGTTTGCACTTAAAGGGCAGAACTCCAGTTAAATGAGAACATTTATAGAATTTATTCTTCAAAAAGGGTGAGCCCACAATCTCATGTAGCTTTTGGCTCCTCTCTGTGTAGCAGGCTAAAACAAACCCTGAGTTTAAAACACCTTACTGTTTCACTTTGGACTTTATGGCTTATGTCCAGTCTTGGATTAAAATTCATTTTACAATACTCTGAATCCACACAGCATTCTACAAAATGCACGTTGATAGTGATGTTGGCAACCATTACAAAAAAAAAAAACTTTTGAAAAATATACTGCAAAGGAAAGTTAGTCTTTTCTTAGCAAAATAACTATAAATTGAGGAAAACCTTTTTGTCTTCCTAATAATGTAGTGTATTCTCCTTCCCACCAGAGAAAATATTTTTAAACTATTAAAATCTAAAAAAGGCTTTCTTCCTGGTGATCTCCCTGCATTCACTCATCAATAAAAAATTAAGCCAAGAGAGATAGTGCAGTACAGTGCTACAATAAACAATAGCCCAGGTATTTTAGAAGGAACTCTACATACCTGATAGAACAAAAGAACATTAGACGAGGATCTCGAAAAAACATGAATTCAGGTCTCCAGGTGGTACTGCAGAAAGATCTGACTGTTTCATTTGCGTGAAAAAGAGCCAAATGCTGCATACCTAGCCTTTTTTTACTTACCCAAATTCACTTTGGCATAACCTTTTTAGCCATCAATGAAGGCAATCAACCACATTATTACATGAGTGTGCTGAAGTCAAACGCAGCAGAGGATGTGAACCAGGCTGACTTATTCTATTACAGCTGGGAGTTTCCCAAACTATACTCAGTATTGTATTCTGCTATTAAAACATCCTGTGGTCATATAATCTTCCTTTTTATGCTTCTAACCCTATAAAATTAATTTGTCATATTAGACCCAAATTGAAATTTCCATATTCATCTGAAACACTAGCGAAAATGAAATTAAGAGACTAAAGGGGATCTTATCAATATGTATAAACACCCGATGGGAGGGAATAAAGAAGAGGGAGCCAGGCTCTTTTCAGTCATGCTCACTGACAGAACAAGAGACAATGGACACAGATTAAAAAACATGAAATCTGAACACAAGAAAAAACCTTTTTTGCTCGGAGAGTAGTCAAACGCTAGCACAGGTTGCCCAAAGAGGTTGTGCAGTCTCCATCCTTGGAGATATTCAAAACCCAGCTGGACATGGTCCTGGGCAACCTGCTCTAGGTGGCCGTGCTTGAGCAGGGGGCATGGACTAGATGACCTCCAGAGGTGTCTTCCAACCTCAGCCATTCTGTGATTCTGTGAAAAGAGGAACTTACCTTATAGTTAGTTCATGTAGTTCAGCCCCAGTGTAAGAGTGATGGCACAGTGTAAAGAAGTTGATCATACTGTAGTACTTTAATCTAAGTAAGATTCCACAATGGCTAAACTGCATTTTTTTAACCTTACTAACGACAAACAGATAAGGTGAGGGAAAAAGACGGGGTCGGGGGGGAAGGGTATGTACCCTTTGTCCTTGTGGTTAATTGGCTTCAAATAATGCACTTAACCCATTGTGGAATCTTGTGAGACGTATTTGTGTTCAGAGTGTCTTGCTGATTGATAAAGAAGCAAGAAAATGTTTTACAAAATTTCTTATGGGGTGGGCATGTGTTTTGAAGTTTGCTACAAAATGAATGCAAAACTACCAGTTATTTTTACATGACTTAATCTTATACTACCGCCTAGTGGCTAAGATCTAAATGAGTTGCTGTACAACTTCACTATGTTTTATATATGGATACAGATATATAGTAGTTATGTATGTTATAATATTATTTTCTTTCATTTTTAGAAACCATATTATGTATATTTTATGTCCACACAGTAACAGTGTTCCCAAATACAGTGAAGACCAGAGAAGTTTCCATGTTGAAGGACACTAATATTCATGTTGAGCATTATTAGTGATTGAGTGCAGTCTTAATGTCAACAGGATCTCCATTTTAACATAGTTGTGGTTTAAGAATTACTTTAAAAATGAGCTGTAGAGAAGGACTTCAGCCATCACGTTTGAGATATCTATCAGTTCAAATCATTAGAAAGAAGCATTCTTGGGGTAGATTGTGTTATAAATGTCCAGTGAGGAGTTACTTGCATCTTCCTACAAAGCTCTTGTGGCCCAAACATTCATGGGCTTAGTGGTGGGTAGAGTTTATCTTGCTCAGTGTAACAGATTCAAATACAGTAAGCTCTCAGGCATCTATTTCCCATTCATTACTGTAGTTCCTGTACCTGGCTAAGTTCACAGAATCAAGCCCATGAGTGTATTGAGCTTGAGCAAGTGTAAATCATTCAGGACTTCTGGGTTTTCCCGATTCCTCCAAACACCATGCCAGGGATTCTAGCAGCAATATACGACTTAGCAAAAAATAAGGCTCTTGCAGAAGCTTAGAGGAAAACACCAGTAGTAAAAACTACTTCTGCAGCTGACAGTGACAACAGCTAGTTGAAGGAAAGGATTCCTCCTCAGGAAGATGAGTTTCCAGCTACTCACGCTACATGACTTTTGAATCTTGGCATTTTGGATGCCTGCCACAGAAGCTGCTCCGACTACAACTGTCAGCATTCTTTGTGATGGCAGGAGTTACGGTAGCAAGGAGCAATAGATGTGCACCTTGACTACTTCTAAAAAGTTTTTTAAACGCAACATATCTACATGTAGAGCTAGATAGACAAATTTAAAATTAATTGATTTAGGTTTCCTCCCTAGAGGCTTCTGTAGCTCAGGCCTTGCTGGGAGGAGAAATTTTAGTACACGAAGTTAGGTGTGGAACAGAAAAAAACCAATGTCACTTTGTCCAGCAGGTGGCACTTCGTTATCGGGCTCCCATGTCTAACAGATCACCTGGAAGGCAAAACAGACTTCAGGTTATGATTATATGAGGTGTGAAGTCTTATTGAGCAAGGTCCTGTCTGTTTCTAGAAACGTAATCTACCCAGATCTCTTCTGGGGAGGGGATTTTGACCTTAATGAAGGGAATGGGATTTCTGTCATTGACTTAAAAGAAAAGCCATTTGGCCTCAATTAGGTGGAAGCGTTAGGGAAACAAAATTTATTTGCAGTGTGCAGGACAGACTATTTTTCTTCTCTGTGATTTGTTAGAAGAGCTATATGAGTGATGGTGAGTGATTTATATCTAATGCAACAGAGAAGGGAAATGGAAAAGGGGACAGTCACTGAGTGGGACAAACTCTGAATTTTGGACAATGAATAAGCCAAACAGGCAGTACAATTCATTCTGCAAGAGCTTCCTGCCCTGATGGAAAACATCCTAGTATAGAAGTCATAAACCTTTACTTCAATGCAGTTTTAGTCCAACACACACATTGTTCCTTTTCCACCATACCAGCTGGAAGTTAGGCTGCAGACATTATTAGTGTAAAGTGTAAAGACATTAGCATAGTGTAAATGAGGAAGAAAATTCTCTCTGGTGCTGGCAACGCAGTTTCCGTTTGGAAACTCAAACTTTTAACAATCATCTGTGCAAAAACTGTAATTTAATGTTGTTTGAAAATGTTTTATTCTGCCCAGTTTGCATTATTGTGTGAGTATGTTTAGGTAAATGTAGGAATGTAAGGTGTATGTGATGTGCAATATGCTGATAGAAGCTGAAACTGTTTCCCCAGTGGAATAGATCCACCTCATGTGGCAGCAGTCAGTGCACGCCAGTATCCCCAGCCAATACGCTCCTGGAAAGACAACTTCACGTTTTACCTCTAGACCCTTTCAATCCTTTCCCCTCTTTCCGTAGCAGGTCTCTGACAGTAATGGCTTTCCCAGAAGCAACACAGTGAGATCACAGAGAAGATCTGCCAAGGCCTTTGTGCTAGGACAGGTCTCTTGACACTGTCTCAGCTGGAGATTAGGAAATATCATATTGATGACATGCAACTGCAGAAAAGGTTTCATTTCCCGACTAGCCAGTCCACATTTTGGCCTTACATTTCTGTTCATTTGCATCAAGGGTGATTTAGAACCTTTTGTGCTTTGCTACTCCATTTACTTTCCAGGCTTCTCAGAGGCTGATGAAGCACTTCTGTATACATTACTGCTTGTTAAAATGATGAAAATTTTTGTCTCCTTAGTGCAATACATGTACAAAATTTCCTGAACCCTGGCTAGTGTTGTTCTGCTGAAAAGGCACATTTTAATATCAATAGCTTGTAAGTGAGCTGGAAAAAGGCTTCTGGTGGATGAGTAATGATTGTAAGAGCACCTACAACAGTATCTAAGCTATCTAGTTCTCTTTCTTAGAAACAACAAAAGGCTTCATCTTGTCAATGCACAAAACTGGCATAAAAGTCCCATTTACTATGACCAATTTATTTCTGTTAAGGAGAACTGTTTCCAGGGCATTTGCTTAAATCAGCTTTTCCACAAAGAAGTGCAATTGTGTGCTAATCTACACTATGCGGCAGGAATCTGCCTGACCCTGTACTGTCACTGGGAGCAGACGCTGAACTGGAAATGATAGGTCCAATTAGTGTACAGTTGTAGAAATAAGCAGCTCAAGTAATAAGCGATTCCCAGAAACATAACAGCATACTGGAATCATGCTGTTGCTATTTCTGATCTGAAACACTTCGCTAGTGTTCTCATGATGAGTTTTAGCTGAGTTGTTAAAAACAAATACTGAAATGAAAACTGACACTTGGGTCTTGCCTACAGAGATAGGCTACTTCCCTTAAAATTTGCTCTATCTGCTATGCCTTAGATCCTCAAGATCCTCAAGTTGTATTATTCTTACTATCAGGCCACATTGAAAGTGTTTGAGGGCCTCTGCACGGGTCTTCATTATACATCTCAAGGGAACATCTCCTGATGTAAAACCTTTCTGCAAAGGTACAATTTCTAACCTTCTCTTTGCTGCCATCTCCACCTCCCTTCATACCTGCCATCCTGCTAGTTCCACCCTACATCTACTTCTCCCTCAACCCAGAATTAATATTGGAATGATTTACAAAAGGAATTAAAGGGGAAAATGTCTTACCTTTACCAAATTCAGTCCAAAAAGTACTACAGGAAAGGCACTCTCAAACTGAGAATAAGACTATACTTTATCATTGTTGCCATGGTGATCAAAACTAGGACAGTAACCTTTTTTTCATTTTTTTTTAGCTCCCTCAGCCTGTACTTCTGATATGCCAAAGAACTTGGTCCCTGGAGAGGGGTCTGATGAACTGCAGAACACCAAACAAATCTCTGAGCCATGAAAAAGAAAAGAAGTTAAATGTTTGAGAGTTTTATGATTGTATCTCCAAAGAGGAAAGAGGAAAAACGGCAGGGATGAGAATGTGTCTCCTACTGAGAAAGGAGGTGACAACAGAGAGTAAGGATGAGGCTAAGACATGGACATACGGAAACAACAATTTAAGGTGATGAGAAGCAGGCAGTCCCCTTAATGTTTTGGGACTCCCCCTGATGCCACCCAGTGCCAGACTCTTGACCCAGGATCTCGGAGGAACAACACTACTAAGGAGTCACAGACCAATTTCCTTGATGTATTGCTCCAGGCACATACATTCCCTTCCAGACCTCGCTTCAAAGGAAAGAGATTGGTGAACAGCTGGTTACACCTTCAATCCCGGAGCTGCAAATGACAATGTATTTTTTCACATTTTCCACACCAAAGCAAGGACTAAAAGCAAAGTTTAAGCCTACACACATTTTTTACAGGACTAGAGGTGTGTCACTATTGCACATTTGTGAACTCCATACACCAGTAAGTCTCATAATGTCTATGTTTTTGGCTGCTTTGATCAGTAAAGGGTTTCTTAGAGTGATATCCGCTATTTGATGGCTATTTTAAAGGATTCAGTAGTGTTTCATAGAATCACACGTATACCATAGCCATTACTAAACAATTGCATAAAACCATAGTCAAAGTTCAGTGCAGCTTTTTAGCACGCAACCTCATAATTTTATGCTGTGGTTTACAGAATTGCCTCTCTCTATAAAGTTCATCAAGTTACAAAATCTCTCAGCTGACACCAAGAGAAAAAAGCCAATCAGATAGGAAGAACAGGGAATTCTAATTGAAAAACTAAGGATCATACAACTTCATAAGAAATTCAAAATGAAGAAAATAAGCAGGAAAGGCATTGAATTGAGCAAGTAATTTGAATTTAAATGGGGTTTAATTTCACAGCACTTGCCTCTCCAAATGTAAAGATCAGAAGCTTTATCAGATAATATATTTAGGAACATTTCAGCGTAACCGTTTCTTAAAATTTTTAGTATTTTCTCCTTCCAAAAATACTTCCAAAATAAAGGATTTTTTGCTTTACACAGTCAGGCTTTGCTGCTTTGGAGCAACACAAGTTCTCCTTATTCTTTTGCTTGGTCATACCCTCACTCATATGAGAGTGATGAAAGTGACTGGGGATTTCTACACTCAGTGAATTCAGGCTGAGGTTCCATATGTAGTATTGCAGGTAAAGTAGCACTTTTCAAAAGATCAGTTGCAGTGTCAAAGGCGCTGTAACGTCACGTTAGACTTGTGTCACATCTGTAGCTTTTAGTGTCAGTTCTCCTCTCTAACAATCATGCACCAAACATTTCCTTCAAGCCTCAAAAGACGGTGCTGTTGCCTACTACTCCTCTGATTGCTATTGCTCCAGCCACGTTGAGCAGGAGCAGCTCATTTCTTCCTGGCAGCTGGCTTTGGGGTCACACTGGAACCGCACTTAGAAGGAAAGGCTACAGGGTGCTAAATGTGTCCAAGAAGGTCATCATACAGTTTAAACAAAACTTTGGATTAACAACAGGCATGGGTTCAACAGCTTGCCTCCTTCTTGACTAGGTGTCCTAATTTAATGAGCTTCTCTCTCTTAAAATCACTGTGCTGAGTTTGTCTAAATTGAACGGCTATTTTAGCATCTGTTAGATCAGCAAAGCTGGTCTGACAGGCTGGTCTCCATGAGATTGGACTGGAATAAGCTACGTTACTATGAATGTTCCAGGATAGCTGTCCAGAGTGGAAACCCCATTAAAAACAAGTAAAATAGCTTTACTCCAGTGCTATTATATTCAGATATTTTTAAAAGACCTATGTAGTTTTAATGATTAAAAAGGGAGGAATGAGGACATGAACAAGAACATGAAACTTAGCTTTTAGAAAACCTTTTCAGTAACTTCCTTTTCCATTGTTTTTCTCCTTGGAATTAGTCATTTTATTTCCTTCTTTTAACAAGCAAAATAGACATGCAGCATTGGAGCAGACTTATAATTCTTTGGTAGCAATAAATATGCTCCATTCTGTTTGGGTGTCTCCCCTGAATATGAAGTACAAAAATAATCTGAAAAGGCAAAAAATCCTAGGGTGTTTTAAAAGCTAAAAGGCTTCAGCTAGTGTTTTTATGAACTGCATCAGCTCCCCATAATTAGACGATAAGTCATCTGGGCATAGTAAGTCTTTTCATATTGTCTAAGTACAACCTCTGCTGAAGCCGAATCACGATCCCTGAGTGGCTCTTAAAGACTTAATAGCTGTTTCTCTAATGTAAGTTCATAATAATGTTTTATACTAGCTCTCCAACACTGATGTGGAAGGAAAAACAAAGTGAAAAAAAAATTGCAGTCATTTCAAAGCAGAAATCATCCAGTATTCTCAGTATCTTAATAGTATTTAAGCAATTTGCTCAGGAGATGAGGCACAGGCAGCTTGACAGCCATGAAAAACTCAATTATTTGGGATTTGTTTGGGAGTTTTTCCTTCATATTTCTGAGTTTCTCCTTTCCCACTTACGCTGTTTGTCTTTTGTTGCCCCAAGGAGAAATTGTAGTAGCAATAGTAGCTTCTTTGCATTTCTTTAATTAAATTCTGAAAGGCGCCAGATGCTTCCATTTGCAATGCACTTGCAATTTCCCTTTCTCTTACTAAAGCACAGAGGAGTTAATAATATAGTAGGCTTTAGTTTACTCTGAACCCAGGCTGGGGCAGTGTTAATTAAGTCTTGCCATTTAGTTAAAGTATAGCCTGTCATCACAACAGGTCTCTGCTGCATTGCTTTGTATTGTTTTTTTCAGTCCAGTAGAGAATTCTGAGATTTTAGCTCTCTCTGTAATTTAAATTATTAAAAACTTGATCTGTTAATCATTTCTTCTTGTCCAAGAACTAAGTGTTGTAATTTGGCCCTTAGGAAGTGCCTGGTTCAGTCATACTGAAATGTAGGTAGCTCGGGCTTGTAGAAACAGCAGAAGAATTTCAAAGGATGATGGTTCATACTACTTTCAACCAGATTCAAGGTTATTTAGGTGCCCAAAGGTACAAGTAGGTGTTACCCGGGATTTTCACAAACATCTCAGGCCACTTTTAAAAGTCCCGGTGTGGCATTATCTGCATCCTTAGGTGTCTAAACACTCTTCAACTATGTTCTTGACTCTTGCATCCTCTTTCCAAGGGTACGGCAGTGTTAAGCAAGGCAAATGTAAGGCAGCTATTTTGGCATATGCCCCAGAAACAGCCACTGACTTCACAATCTTTACCTTTCATAACGGAAATTTTATCCAAATAGTGAATGGTGCAACCGGGATGCAGATCACTTCCCAGGTACATCCTCAGGCTGACAAGATGAGGTTTTTATCACTTTACCTTCTTCCTCCCCACATCTGGCTTCTCTGGGAAGGAAATACGGGTGCACAAGCCAGAAGAGACCCCCAGAGCACTCCGACTGGGGTCCCCACCTGAGGGAACTGGGCACAGTAAACAAGAGATCCCAGTCAGGAAAACATATCCTGCTCTACCTTCCCGTCTCACAAGATGACTGTCAGATATTCACAGGGATTTATTCATGGATGAGCTGCAAACTCATAACTTCATTTATATGAAAGACTTAACAAATAACTTTTAAAAACAAACACATTTGAGGAAAACTTGCTCTGCTTGGGGACAATTAGCAAAGAAGAGAGGTAAAATTCATCAGATAAATTACCCATTATGAATTTTTCACATAATTTTATGGAAAACTTTAAGTTCGTGCAGGATAAAGATCCTAATTTATTACTCCCTCCCCTGAAGCACAAGACTATGTGAGAGCTTCAAACAACTTAGGCTTTGTTAAAAATAAAAAAAAAATTAAGTGTCAAGCATATCGCTTAGGCCTTTCTGAGTCTTTAATAACTCACTTGGATGAACTTTATCAGATTTGTAGTTATGTTAAATTAATTACAGAAAATTAAACTGGGGCCACGTAAACTGAAGTCATCACCCTGACTCCTCAGGCCTAGCTTGAGTCTTATACACATGCACACACACAGGGAGCTTTCTCACAGGCTGCTATTGTCAGAAAATAAAATACTGTCTCTACTGCAGGCAAAAAAAAAAGGCCCAGCCAGACTAAAAACAAAACACGAATTGTGTGGGGTTTTTGACAGTCTTTCTCCCAATGTCTGTTCATCTGCCCGCTCTGGGGTGCCAGGAAGCCTTCTCAATTAAGTACTTTGAGTAAGGCCATTCCTCTTCATTTTATCCTGTCTACCTCGTGCTCATAGAAATTCATTTCTTTAAGAATGTCGGGTTACCGCAATCCCTTTTGCTTGCCTGGATGCTCAGGATTTTAATCAGGAATTAATGTAATCTTTCCCAGTTTTAACAAAAAGACCTTTTCTGCTGCCACATATCTAGCATCCCCTTTGTTCTTTCTGTAGTTAAGTTTTATAAACTCACAATTACTTAAAACCATAATTCATTTGTCCACATGAGCTTTAACACACGCACACACAAACCCCCCATACAGTACCCTGCTATTCTGGCCTGTCCTTACTTGCACTTGGACAAATGACAACACAAGGTGCACCATTAAGGGAAGCTTGGGTTTTATTTTAGCCTAACAAATTTTACATTACAAGCCCATACTTGTTGAAGTGCCCATAGCCTAAATACCCTTGTCCTCAAAATGAAGGGGGGGAGGGGCGGGGAAGGCATTTGTTTCATGTAAACACAAAGAGATTCTCGGTGGAGGAGAGGAAGCATAATTAAACGTTGGGGCTGAGGTCATAGATCCACGATGTGAGGTGTTCAGCACCAGTGCCTTGTTAAGGAGTTTCCCTCTCCCTTCCCCTTCTCATGTCTCAAGCCATTTGTTTCTGTTCCTATGCCTCAAAGCACCATCCTGGTTTAGTGGCAACATGGGACTAGGCTAGGAATGATCACAAGCCCTTTCTAAGACTTGGCCAACATATGTCTATCCAGGCCCACAGCCCGGACCCCTGTGCAGCTGCAGGAACAGCTGTGGGAGGGCAAGGGGCCACCAGGGTGGGTGAGGAAGGGAGAGGCAGGGAGGGACTTGTGAAACTGCTGTGGCACACAAATGGGTTTGCACTGTAAAGACAAAGCATCATATTAGTAACCCATCGGACTTATTTCAACTTACAGATGAACTGAGAGAACAATTTTGTTGCTGTTGAACGCAGCAGAGAGGACTGCAAAAAGAAAAGGCTATATTACTCTGGAGAACTGCTGGAAGCGCAAGAGCTTTGTGAGTGGCAGCAAGCAGCAAATTGGACCCACACTTCCAGTGTCCTGCAGCAATAAACAAATAAATAAATACACTGCTGTGAATTTGGACTGTCTATACATTTTCAAAGCATTTTTTTGCCTGCTTTGAGCTTATACTGCAGTGGAGTAAATGCTTATAAAAGGCTCATGGCAAGAAAATAAATCAAAATTCTTCTCACATGGTAGCCAAGAAGAAAGGTCATAAATTAAGAAAGATCAGAGCAACTGAAGTAAGCAAAATTAAGGTTCTGTTTTGCAAACCTACTAATACTAATAGGGTTAGAGGTAAATATTGATCATGCAAGCAGGCTGTGCAGAAAATAAGGCTTTCATCAAGGATGACAAATTAACCTAACTTAATAATAGAATGAAATAAAAAAGGGAAAATTTAGACTGGTAGCCAGGGGGGAGCCTTTTGTCAGATTTTTTTGTACCGTGAAATAATATCCAAGGGAAATGGCAGAATTCACTTGAGACATAAAAAAAATTAGACTGGCAAATGCATTAGAAAAGGTACTGCAGAAAACTACCCTCCAATGCCTGGGAGTGCTCCAGGTGACCTTTTGTAATAGAACTTCTCCATTACTGTTTTGTTTCTCTCTTTCTGAGCCCGTATATATGAGCCCATGTATATTTTGCTTTGGCCCTTAAATGAGATTGCATGATATATATCAACTATCGGAGAATAGGGATTGCTAATGGGGGCTGATCTTCAATGTCCTTTTGTCATTCTACATGGAAGAAAAAGGAACCAAATTAATTGTTTCATTTCATTTTTATTCAGTGTACTCTAATATATTTTCATGTTTTGAATTCCAATTTCTCCCAGTTCACTTTGTATCCAGTGTTGGAAAAGCCATTTCTTGTATTTCTTAATATGCTTGAAGGATCTAAGGAAATTACAGAATTTAACAGCTTTACTTCAAAAATCCGTGTAAGAGCTCCAATGACCACCATAAGCTGCATGGTCATACTGCACAAATTGTCTGAGAGTTTAGAGAATTTACTTATATTAACATCTGGAATATAAAGTAGATAAAACCCATCAAAGAGTTTGAAATGTTCCATTCATCAGCAAATCCATTATACTGTACAAAACCACATTGACCTCTTCCCAGTTATGACAAAAGTTTCCATTACCAGAGCTTTAAAGAACCTCTGTTTTTTCCAAGCCCTTTAATATTTAGATGAACTCTGGAGTTTGGAAAGATTCAGGATTAAACTGTGCACTCAGCAATCTGAGTGAATCTCATATTGAAGTCAGTTACATCTGTTAGATGCATATAAAGAGAAAAAAAACGGTCTTTTTTTTTTCTTCTGAAGTCCTTAACCACATACTTATTAGAGAAGTTAGCTGCGTTGCCACTGAGAGGAAATGGCAGGTAGCAAGCAGGTGAGAACTCAGCACGTGCATTGAGTCTTGTCCCTGTCCTTTCTGAGTCCCCGCGAGGGTAAGTTTTGTGTTGAGAATAACCCCAAAGGCCCAACTTGGTCTGGAGCAGATGCGGGCACACCGTCATGTATCTGTTGAATCGGCTGGTATACGAGGCCCGATTTTAGGCTGGTGGTAGGTGTTCGTGCCAGCTTTCACACGGTACCTGCTCTGGCGAAAGACCTGCATACACAGTGCTAGCCCATCAAAAATTTTTGACCTGTTTGAACCAGCAAGGTGTCTCTGTGTTACATGGCTATGGCCTTTTCAATCTGGAATTAAATGGCCTAAAACTGGTTTTATCGTATCATCAAACCACAGCCTGCACTCTGGCAGGCTTCGTCTCTGCCTTCATGCCCTCAGGCAGGTAGCTGGGTCGGGAAGGTCCTGCGGGCAGGAGCAGCTGACATCCCTGGGGAGGGGGCTCACTGCCCCAGCCACGACAGCGGTCTAAGGAGGCACTAGCGAATGCCAGGAACGTGGAAAAAAAAGTGCAGGATGAAAGGGATAATTCCCCTGGGCAACAAGACCAATATAAGCACTCTGTATGACTTGGCCGCATTTGATCCCCGTGGTAGCATGCCTTCCCTCGGCTGCCTTTGATCCCCCCACTGAAATACTGCCCTCACTATCCAACTCGGCGCCTGGGCTCAGGAAGTCTTTGAACCTCAGATCACTGGAAGCCAAAAGAATACTCTCAAGAAGTATCGCTGCAGCATCTGTTAAGCACCTACTATCGGCTTCGGTTAGAGAGCAGATACCCATCCAGAGGGAGTTTTGGTCTCACCCAGTCCAGCTGTCTCTATGCTTTGCGGTCGAGAGAGGGTTTCAGAAAGGCCAGTGCGCTCAGCCTCTCTTAGCTCTCAGCAAAGCTGCAGCATTCAGTTGTCCTCCTACTGCAAGCACCTGTTTTTCCAGGAAACCCTTTAATTACAGATTTTTATCATGAGGTTCTGACTCTCCTTCTGACTCTCTCTCAGTGACCCCCATCTGAGACCACTCTTTACCACTTGGGAGATATTTTGCCTGTACATGTATTACAAATTCACCACAAGTTGCCCCATGCAAAACAGAGAATTCTTTTGCAGAATCTGCCTTTTAACTTGTATCTCTGCGATTTCTTTTGCCATATGGCTTTTTTGCCTATCACTAGGTCACGCTGGCATTTTCTGAAATTATTGATACTGGGAGGAGGCACCACGGGCAGAAGGTTAACCACGTCCGGAGGGCTTGGAGCATGGGAAATTGCACGCAGACAGTGATCTTGAAAGGGAAGTTGCTAAGTTGTGGGGATGTCTTTTGGTGACATAAATCCTTCAACTCATTCTTGTGGTTAAATCCTTATGAAGCTACCACACACTTGTGAATACTTGGGAAGAATCCTGATTTCAGTAAGACAAAGTCGAAACATCACTCAGAGCAGTTTTGCAGCAGCTCAGCTACATTCACAGGCTCAGAGCAACAGGAAGCCTACGAAAGTTGATTTTAAGAAGAGCTAGAGACTGCGATGTGATTGTGGCATTGCCTTTTCTATGAGTGTTTGCTATAAAGGGGAACAGGTTTCTTTGAGGTTACTGAAATTGCACAGGCTGTAATGGTGTCTAAGAAACCTCAGTGAGGGCTTCTGAGTCCCCGTTCTTCCCCTGGGCACTGAGGCTCTTGCCCCCAGAGGTGCTTCCCCACCCGGAGCGTGCCAGGGAACCGGAGGCAGTCCCTGTGCACTGGGCGTCTGGCTGTTGCTCAGAGTGTGACGAGGCAGTCAAAGGCTGCAGTAGGAAGGAGTGTGGCTTTTTGTGAAATACGATTAGCTTTGCTTCACTGCAGAAGCTATGGAAGAATCTTCCTCTATGGGGAGATCAATATCAAACCAGGAGGACTGCAGATAGGTGAGGAGGAAACTGTAGCACCAAGCCAGCCAGCACACATTATAGTACTCCTGGCACAATGGTCACCGGTCCCCAAGAGGCAGCAGGGATCAGAGGCTGTGCTGTAAAGAACAACGGTGGCCTCAGCATCAACTTTTTCTAAAAAAATTCTGATACACCTTTTTGTGATCCACAAACCAACAAAGGTTTATGGATTTAAGTGTACTAAAAAGCTCACTGAAAGGGACACCTAATCAATGCTTTATTTAAGACCCTTTTGCCAGAGAGAGTTTACTGAATGTCAGTACTATGTGTGACACCTCATTTCTTCACAAATCACCTGAGGAGCAGAGAGCCTCAGGGATGTTTTACAGAGCTGCTGCTGAGCAGTCACATTGTGCGCAGAAAGATATCCCCACGGCCCTCGGTGGTGAAGTCCATAGGATTTTTCCTGGCGTCCAGTATTTCCGCATGCCAGCAGGATTGCAGTGGTTTATGGGCACTGTTTCAACAGCTTGATATTCCTCCAGGCCTGTCCCCGTTCCTGAGAAATGCTACTAACAAATGGGTCATGGACCAGAACTCTGGGCAAGCAATTAGTCAAGTCATCGGGGCCAACTGCTCTTGGCCACCCTGCACCTCGGGGAGCAGCCGGGGCCAGCTGCTCCGTCAGGAGGGGGAGCCGCAGCTGAGCACAGCAAGGCGGGCAGCGGCAGTGGCCCCGTCAACAAGTGCCCCGTCCCAGCTGTCCCTGCGCTGGCCTTCAGCCCCCGCAGCCAAACCAAGGGGCCTGACAATTGGTGTGCCTTGTGTATTGTTCCGCATTTTTAAAGAATACTTGCTTGTAGCCTGAAGGTGTGGGTACCCCACAATACGCTGAGTGTTTCTTTGTGGTGGTTTTAGGTTTGCTACAGCTACTGCTGTTCTTTGCCCAACAATAACGACAGGAAAAGCAAAAAGCAGGTAGAATTCCCTCCAAATAACAGTGGGACCCACACCCAACCACAGAAAGCCATATAAAATTCATATGAATGTCTGATCTCCACAGAATCCTACTGTCACACAACCTGTTAGTGCCTCCGATAATTGCCCGTGGAAACAAAAGCGAGCCAAGCCTTGCAGAAGCAGACTTGCCACAATTAACGTATGAACTGGCTTCTGGATGAGGAGAAAAGATGCACGCGGGTGCTGCCAGTGGTCCCACCACAACTTGGGAATGCCATGCACTGAAATCCAGCTGCACTTTCAGGCCCACTCCTGGCTATGCTGTGCCGGGGTGGCCAGCACTGATACCGCGGGCAGGGCGGGCAGAAGCGAGGTGTCTCTGCAGAGGTACAGTGGTGCTGGGGAGCTGGAGCCAGGCACAGTCCTGTGCGGTGGCACGTCAACGTTTCCGTCCTCCATACCCCCCCAGAGCTTTGCTGGACACTAAGTCTCATCTTCTGGGTTTGCTGTTGCATTTCCTTCTTCCTCGTGTGTATCAGCTCGTTTCCAAGAACAGAGGACCAGACGCAGGCAGCTCCAGAAGAGCCAGGCCAGCGTTTTCCCTTTCCCTGGGGAAGAAGAGCAAACGCCACATCTCATGCTGCCAAGAGGCTGCCAGTC